>NW_026111703.1:267500-307500 GCF_024679095.1 Eriocheir sinensis
TTGTCAGAGTTCATGACAATATTACCTCCATTTGTGAATCTTGAATCAGTTATGTGAATGCCATTCAATGACTGGGAGACTTCATCCTTCGTATCTGTTGCCTTCTTTTCCTGGTTAGAAGCTTCCACAACAAGAGATTCTTCCTGACTTCCCTGTCTCTCTTCATACCTCAGCCCAACTAAGATTTGCCTTGTCTGCTCGAACCGCGTCAGCAACTGATCCCAGCTCCTGCACCTTCTCAGCCCTTGCTTCAACCTAATCGATCCCTAACACTAGATATTTCTTTAGATAGTTCTTGGTTGATTTCATCCATTTTTACCACAATGCTGGTAGCCAGAGATGCGTTATGGAGGCATGGGGTGCAAATGAAGTTAATTTTATGTATATTGCTTAATTCCAGACAAATGAGCACACTCCACATGACACCATTCAGGACACAAGAGCATCAATCCACTTCTCGCCTGTGAAATCCTCACAAACGAAACACAAACCTTATGTGTTTTGCTCGATCTTAGTCATTTGTACTGGGTGGGGTAGGGTGACATGATCACTTGACAGTAGCCTCTAGTTCTTAGGGTTAATTAATTTATTCAACTGGCTCTGTGTGCGCTATGAATTATATAAATACAACGTATTATTATATTATTTCACAATATTCCAATACAACGCCCCCTAGCCCTCTCAACTGAACCAAATCGCTTAAATTTCGCTCACTGCCCACCCCCCAATACATTTACCCGACGGAACATTGGGCCCCCACAACATGCTGTGCCCAGGGCCCCACAACTCTAAATCCGGCCCTGTGTGTGTGTGTGTGTGTGTGTGTGTGTGTGTGTGTGTGTGTGCGTATGTAGAAAATTCATAAGGAATTAACACACACACACACACAAACTCACCTAGCAACAGCTGTCTATATACAGAGAGAGAGAGAGAGAGAGAGAGAGAGAGAGAGAGAGAGAGAGAGAGAGAGAGAGAGAGAGAGAGAGAGAGACGGTCCACATTGTGCGGCGTCACCATGAGTCTGTGTGTGTCGTCTCGGGGCTCGCAGTCAACCAGCTCTAGACTCAGGGGTGCAATGTCAACTCAAGGTCCCCAAAACGGCTTACTCGAATCCGAGGTGATGTGTTGAATCGAGCCCTATGTGTAGATACCAGAGAGGAATGGCCACCCAATCACCGGAACCAAGAGCCTCGGGGTCGCCTTGCTCAGCCAGGGGGCGAGCGGCATCCTGATCGCCTCGTGGTACCGGGAGGAGCAGGAGCTCCTCGGCAGGGAAGTGACAACACACCGATAAAACTCGTCGAGAAATCCGTTGTGCTGCCCAAGGCAGGAAGGTTCAAACCTGCTAAGAAAGCAGGGCGAGATCTTTTGTCGCCCAGCTCACCCTGGGAAGATGCGCGATCTGAAAATTAGAAGCCACGGTCAGAAACCTTCGCTGGTCCGACCCGTTGTGGTTACCAGCGATCGGCAAGGAGTGTGTGGGATATCTTCTCACCCCGCACCTGGCAGCTTTGTGCTGTACGAAAATAACAAAGAGACAGTAAAAACTGTCAGACTAGTGGGAGGAGATTATGCGTGGCTCAAAGAAGGCGGTAAATTGGTGTGCCTTGCACAGCCCACAGTTCAATCCGCGTGGGCCGCTGAAGACCAGGAGCAGCTAAGGCTGCAGACGCAGGTTCTCCTGTATGGTTTCCTGCGCAGTCACTGCCATGACGCTCCCCGGAGGGTGTGCACGCCAGCCTGGCTCCTCACGCGCCTCTTCCAGTGTCACTGTTTGGCAGCCAACGTCCCTGTGGCCGAGGTGCTTGCCTCAGCGGTGGCGGGCTGCATAGAAAAGTGCCTCGTCGAGAAGTACAAGTGCACGTTGATGAACGGCCAGATGTGTGTGTTGGGCATGGGTGTGTATAGCGACTCACCGCTGCACACACTGTGGGCCAGCACGGCAGTGGTTGTTGAGGACAGAAAGAAACCCAACCATGCACCTACGATGAGGACCAAGAACGCCTTCACGAGGTGTGTCTTGGTTCACCCGCATGAGGCCATGAGCAGTATTCGACTGTTCACGACTGACGCTGGAGAAAGCCACCACTGGGAAGTTTGTGGTGAGGGCGGAGGCCAGAAAACTGCAGCAGGAATACTGTTGCGGTTCTCGAGACCTGAATAGGATGGAGTTTGGCCACGTGACGTGCAAAGGGAACCGCGGCATCAACACCGCCCGGCCGCAGTGCAGGATCATGCCTCCGGGTCGCAAGGCCAAGCAGGAGTACCAGTACGAAAGAGTGGTGCGGCGCCCCACTCCCCTGCTGACTCGTGACCACCTCGGCGCCGCCATCCAGCGGCGAGGCTTCAAGCTGCCGCGCAGTCAGAAGCTCCACCTCATGAGGAGCGCCAAGCTGCACACCAGCTACTCCAGCGGCAAGGACGGCGAAACATTTCATTAAGGTGGGAAGGGACGCTCGTAAACATGATCTGTATCGATCACTTCCTCGTGAACAGCCTGCGTGCTGGCCTTGATATTTCGGCCGTGTCCACTCAGTGACGGGGTCGCCTCCACTTCATGACGCAGCGCTGTGGCCTCAGTATTTCGGTAATGGAGATGTCCGTTCCGTCGCGGATGTTGATTTTACGTTGTAAGGATGTTGTTTGATATGTTTCATTTGCGTCTGATATGTTTCCTTTCTAGATGATGTGTTGTGATATGTTTCCTTTTTAGATGATGTGTTGTGATATGCTTCCTTGCCATGTAATGTCGTGTGATATGCTTCCTTGCCATGTAATGTCGTGTGATATGTTTCCTTGCCATGTAATGTCGTGTGATATGTTTCCTTGCCATGTAATGTCGTGTGATATGTTTCCTTGCCATGTAATGTCGTGTGATATGTTTCCTTGCCATGTAATGTCGTGTGATATGTTTCCTTGCCATGTAATGTCGTGTGATATGTTTTCTTTCCATATAATGTAGTGTGATATGTTTCCTTGCCATGTAATGTCGTGTGATATGTTTCCTTGCCATGTAATGTCGTGTGATATGTTTTCTTTCCATATAATGTAGTGTGATATGTTTCCTTGCCATGTAATGTAGTGTGATATGTTTGCTTGCCATGTAATGTCGTGTGATATGTTTTATTTTCATATAATGTCGTGTGATATGTTTTCTTTTCATGTAATGTCGTGTGATATGTTTTCTTTTCATGTAATATCGTGTGATATGTTCTATTTTCATGTAATGTCGTGTGGTATGTTTTCTTTTCATATAATGTCGTGTGATATGTTTTCTTTTCATGTAATGTCGTGTGATATGTTTTATTTTCATGTAATGTCGTGTGATATGTTTTCTTTTCATGTAATGTCGTATGATATGTTTTCTTTTCATGTAATGTCGTGTGATATGTTTTCTTTTCATGTAATATCGTGTGATATGTTATATTTTCATGTAATGTCGTGTGGTATGTTTTCTTTTCATATAATGTCGTGTGATATGTTTTCTTTTCATGTAATGTCGTATGATATGTTTTCTTTTCATGTAATGTCGTGTGATATGTTTTCTTTTTATATAATGTCGTGTGATATGTTTTCTTTTCAAGTAATGTCGTGTGATATGTTTTCTTTTCATGTAATGTCGTGTGATATGTTTTCTTTTCATGTAATGTCGTGTGATATGTTCTATTTTCATGTAATGTCGTGTGGTATGTTTTCTTTTCATATAATGTCGTGTGATATGTTTTCTTTTCATGTAATGTCGTGTGATATGTTCTATTTTCATGTAATGTCGTGTGGTATGTTTTCTTTTCATGTAATGTCGTGTGGTATGTTTTCTTTTCATATAATGTCGTGTGATATGTTTTCTTTTCATATAATGTCGTGTGATATGTTCTATTTTCATGTAATGTCGTGTGGTATGTTTTCTTTTCATATAATGTCGTGTGATATGTTTTCTTTTCATATAATGTCGTGTGATATGTTTTCTTTTCATGTAATGTCGTGTGATATGTTTTCTTTTCATGTAATGTCGTGTGATATGTTTTCTTTTCATGTAATGTCGTGTGATATGTTTTCTTTTCATGTAATGTCGTGTGATATGTTTTCTTTTCATGTAATGTCGTGTGATATGTTTTCTTTTCATATAATGTCGTGTGATATGTTTTCTTTTCAAGTAATGTCGTGTGATATGTTTTCTTTTCATGTAATGTCGTGTGATATGTTTTCTTTTCATGTAATGTCGGGTGATATGTTTTCTTTTCATATAATGTCGTGTGGTATGTTTTTTTTTCATGTAATGTCGTGTGATATGTTTTATTTTCATATAATGTCGTGTGATATGTTTTCTTTTCATATAAAATCCCACCTCAATTAACGGGATTAAACCCCTGCCGCGCTCCCCCAACCCTGTATCTTCACAGTCACAAGAGGAGGAAGAGGAAGCCGTATTAGTAGTGAAGAGGTAGTAGCCGCGGCCAGGCAGCTCAATTCAACGCGTCAGCAGTCTGCGTCAGCGTGCCGTCAATCAAAGCATCGGCAACACCCACCCCCGGCTAGTGGAACACGCCGCACAATTTTGGTTTGTCACCTGAACTATCACTCAAGTAAGACGAAACGTTGTTCCATAATTTAGTACATGTACTGTCGAAACCCCCCACTTCAAATAACATTCTCACCCTCGTCTCCCATTCTCCACTAATTTACCCAAATATAATCGCCATTTCATTTGTTCTTAATCCCTTACACGGATTACATTTAAATTCCTATCCCTACTCTCTTGTATTCCATACCGTTCGCCTTCAGCGCTCCTCCCCTCCCCGTTCACCAGCCCTACCCCTCTTTCGCCGGCGGCAGCCACGCCTTGCTGATCCCAGTGATATGTGTCGCCATCTGCACATCTGCTGATCCCAGTCATTTATGCCCTTGTACCGCCCCACTCTTTCCTCAAGCGACCTCACGACTGCTTCACACCCAAGGTATCTTCCCATTTCCTTACGGATTACCTACGAATCTTCCTATAAACTTCCCTTTAATCTTACTTAAAATTTCCCTTCCTATAATTTTCCTTATATACGTCCTAATATCTCCCCTACATTACAGCTTGTACCGGAGAGCAGAGAGAAGTGAGTTAACCCACATCTCCTGCGTCCCAGTCTCCCCCCTCACCATACATCAGCCATACCATCATGCTCTGGTCTCCTTACAAATGCATCGGACACAGCTAAGTGACTCCCCCGTCTAACTCCCCATGTCCCAGGATCGAAAATTGGAAGAGGCTCTATCCTCTGCCTTCAGCGGTTTAACGATTGATACTCCCCATCACACAGTCCTCCGTTCAGGAGCTGCTTATCCAAAACCTATTCCCCCAGCACCCCCATTACCTCCTGCAAAGAAGCTCCCCTCAGACTTCTCGCCAGAGCTTTCCCAGACTACTTCTTCCCAGACAGAACAGCGCCAAAGTGACCCAACCATGAGTGACAAACCTCAAAACGTCATTTTAAGGGGCGAGGATAAAAATCCAAAATATACGGGCTCAGAGGAGACCGGCCCCGACCTCCTAACTCACCTGCAGAGGGTAGAGGATGCTTTTACCAAATTCCAATATACAAATGAAAAGGAGAAATTGGCCCACCTTTACGACAGCATCCACACGGGCCCTTGTCGGGCTCAATCCATTATAAAAAGTGACGCATTCAAGAAAGCCAAAACATATGATGACGCGAAGGCAAATCTCATCAGCCATTTCGGCTCCACATGCAAACAGGGTGCCCTGTCAGTCTTGTTCCGCCTAGCGGCTACCTACCGTCCCAAAATACAGGCTAATATTGCAGTGGATGACTGTTTAGGCGTCGCGGGTGGAGCCTTCACAGAGTTTGAAACCCAATTCCGTCACTCCCCGTGGACTACCGATGAGAAAATGAACCTTGAGGATGTGTGCCGCCTTTTCTCATACTTTGTCTTTCTCCTCAATTGCACGGAGACACTCTTCAAAGAGTTACAAAAGGAAGAACCCCTCCCAAAAGGTAGAACCCTTTTCAACCACATCAGTCCCCTGTCGGGACGAGAGCCACCAACAGAACCCCCATCCTCAGCGGTGAGGGGTGTCAGATTTCAGAGGGGGCGTCCCCAAAGTCGCTCCCCGACCGGAGCTCAGACCCCTAGGAACCGCTCTACCACACCCCGCGGCCGCCGCCCTTTCACTAGAGGCAGGGGTCGCGGGCGTGGCTATAACACTCAATATTGTTACAACTGCAGAATCACAGGACACCATACACGTAATTGCTGGTACGGCAGCAACACCCAACAGTCAAATCAATATTGTTCCTACCATAAGACATCAGGCCATAACACCAAGGATTGCCGCGCGAGGCCCCGGGGAGGTACCTCGTCGGGGGAAGCCTCGCGCGCCACGTCTCCCGCAATAACATAGGCTCAGGTACAAACTCACACCAGGTGCGTGGTATTCATACAACACCCCTAACCCGCACACCTTTAAACAAACCAAGTACATCCACAGCTCATTTTGACATTAAAACCCAACCTACGGATGTTGAAACAACTACCATGAAACACCACCGCATTGCTCTTTATCCCCAATCCTCCCTTGCCATGACTGTCCCTGCTCAGTGTAATGGTCGCCAAATTAGTGTTTTCATGGACACAGGGGCATGTCCCAATATCATAAACATCGGTACATTGCGTGCCTTACATGACGCAAAGACAACCTTGGTATTGGAACCTCCCTGCCTAAAATTAAGTGGACTAGATGACACATCATTTAAAGTAGTTGGACACACCCCCTTGTCTATCCAGTTGGCTAACTCCCTGTCCCCGATTACAGCCACCTTTCATGTGTGTCATGGTTTGAATATCCCAGGTGATATTCTTTTGGGTCTTCAATCTATGCGGGAACACTGCTTGTCCCTAGCTCCAGCAGAAGATTGTGTTTACCAACATGAAACACCCATTAGGACACTCACGGCCCCAAAGCCATTGTTGTGCACTTCTCCCTCCGCCGATGGAGAATATACTCATCTTTCTAGCGTGGCCCAGCGGTCACTGGTTGATACTTCATCTCCAGTAGTGCATGTTATTAAGGAACAAAGTGCATCATCCTCCAATACATTACCTCCCTCTCCCTCTTCTTCCTCTTCGCAAGAGCATTTGAGGGTCCACGGCGTTCTGGCGACTGACGTCACGTTAGAAGGACGTGGATCAGCTATGCTTCAAATGCGTCTTGCTGGTATAAGTGATGAATGTGAGGCTATCTGTATGAGTGAGAGCTTGAAGATGAATGCCATGACTATGGAGGATGCACTTTGCAAAGTAGATAAAAATGGTCAAACCTTCCTAATAATGCACAACTCATCCCCATACGTACGCAAGTTCCGTCAAGGGACATGCGTCGTTGACTTTGAAGTTCTACCTGAACGCATAGGTAGCGTACAGGAATCAGAGATCATCTCCCCCTCTGAAATCTTGCGGAGTGATCATCATAAACAAAAAGTAAATGATTACCTAGCTACTCATCTCGAAGATCTAGCTTTTCCAGAAGCAAGGGAGAAATTGCACAACCTACTAGAGACATACCACTCCATTGTCAGTCTGCCGGATGATCCTATTGGATCCACAAATGTTTTAACACATTCAATACCGGTTGATCCCAATACCAACCCCATCTATGTGCCTGCATACAGAACACCACACTCTCAAAGACCTATCCTAGATACTGCAGTCAAAGACATGTTAGCATCAGGTATTATAGAACACACTACTTCTCCCTGGAATTTTCCCATTTTCCTTGTGAAGAAGAAAAACGGCCAATTTCGGCCAGTTGTTGACTACAGGAAACTAAATGCTGTTTCGCACCCTCAAAGATACCCCTTACCTCACTTGCAGGATATTTTAAGCAGCATGGGTACCAACAACAAGGTTTTCACGACCTTAGATTTAGCAAGTGGCTATTGGCAGGTAGACCTCGATGAGCATAGTAAACCGCTTACAGCCTTCTCTACCCCTTCGGGTCACTGGCAGTTTCGTAAACTCCCCTTTGGAGTTAGTGGTGCGCCACTAACGTTCCAGAGGCTAGTCAACAAAGTTTTGCATGGCCTCCTTGGCAAACAGGTTTTCGCCTTTATAGATGACATCATCATAGTGTCACAGGATGTCGACTCACACATTACCTTACTACAAGAAGTATTTGATCGCCTTTACCAGGCAGGTCTAACTCTGCGTTTCCCAAAATGTCATTTTTTGCGTCCAAGCATCACATACTTAGGCCATGTCCTAGATCAGAATGGTGTACATACGACTCCTGATAAAGTCAAGGCTATTTTTAACTATCCTGTGCCCACAGACGTGAAATCTGTCCGCTCCTTCCTAGGACTGTCCGGGTACTATCGATCCTTTATCAAGGACTATTCACGCATTGCAAGACCCCTCACTCAACTTTTGCGCAAAGACTCCACATTTACATGGGGGGCGGAACATCAGGAAGCTTTTGATTACCTTAGAACAACACTAACATCCCCGCCTGTCCTGGCCTACCCAGACCACACAAAAGACTTTTTCCTGTACACAGACGCTTGTGGCAAGGGCCTGGAGCCGCTCTCATGCAATATGATGTTAGAAATAAATTACAACCTCTAGCATATGCAAGTCGCACGCTCAACAAAGCAGAATCAAACTACAGTACTACCCACCTTGAGGCCCTTGCGGTCGTGTGGGCATTACGTCATTTTCGTGACATCATTTATGGCTACAATATCCATGTCAGAACCGACCACGCAGCCGTGGTGGAATTATTCAATACTAAAACCCTCACGGGGAAATTGGCCCGATGGAGCCTCATTGTCCAAGACTTTAATCCTTCATTTGCTCATGTCCCTGGAGCAGTAAATCAGGTAGCGGACGCCCTATCCAGAAATATCGGCGCGATAATGGACATGGATGTAGATCATTTTGATGACCCAAGTCGAACTCATGACCCAACTTTGAATGATTCCATACGCGCAGCGCAACAAACAGATAACTTCTGTCAACCCATCCTATACTATCTGCAGAGTGGCGACCCCAATTCCTTGCCACCGCTCCCTGTACCCTTAACTGACTTTGATCTCAACGACGGCATCCTCGTCAGGAATACATACATCACAACTAAATACGGTCCGCATAGGGAAGTTACAAAAATCGTCGTACCAGAAAGCCTAGTCTCTATGATCTTGCATAACATACATTCTTCCCCTCATGCAGGCCATCCTGGAAAAAGTAGAGCTTTGATGCAAGCCCGTTTGTTATATTATTGGCCACGTATGCGGCTCGACATCATTGATTACATCAACAACTGCCACACTTGTGCAGAAAATTATGGATCCATTACTCAGCAAGTCCCCATCAAAAGCTATCCCATACCTTTAGAGCCATGGGACACCATTGCTATTGACCTATTGAAATTACCCCAAACTACTGAAGGCCACAAATACCTATTGGTTGCCATTGATCATTTCAGTCGTTTCTCGGTTCTAGTTCCCATAGTGGACAAGCAAGCAACTACTGTGGCTAAAGCTCTCATTGATGAAGTCTTTTGTAAATATAACACCCCTAAAGTCCTCATCTCAGATAATGGCACAGAATTTAACAATAAAATCTTGGAGGCAATCTGCAGGGAATACCAAGTTGATAAGGTAAATACCATGGCTTATCATCCACCTTCAATGGCATGGTCGAGCGACAAAATCGAAAATCATTCAGACACTTCGCTCTCTGGTCGGTGATGTCTCAGTAACTTGGCACGAATGGATGCCTCAGGTAATGGCTTCTCTTAACTCATCTCTCCATAAATCAATAGGTGACACACCTCATTTTGTCATTTTTGGCCAGGACCATCGATTGCCATACTCATTCCTCCTCAAAGAGGACACACCCATCTATAATTTTGATGACTACGTCCGAGTCAGAGGGACAGACTTCCAGAAGATCTATAAACGGGTTACCTCCAACATCGAGGATAGCAAGGCTGCCATGAATGCGTCACAATGGAAATCAGCAACCGACAAATTATTGGTCACAGGGGACATTGTCTATTTAAAAATTCAGGAACCCAAAAACAAACTAGCACCTCGCTTTGAGGGACCGTACCGAGTACTGTCCTACGACAAAGGGAATAAGGTCAAGATCCGCCACCTGACTACCTTGGAAACGAAGCTTGCACACCTAGACCACCTAAAACGCACCAACCGACCTTCTTCCTCAACCTGTGAGGAGTCGACCCCTGCGCCTGACGACCCTCTAACGACACCGACAAATACTCCAGGCCCAGCTGAGGTGGACACTACCAACGACTACAGGAAGAAACTAAGATCATACACATCTGCACACTGATGCATTTGTACGGAGAACCATCTTCATCCCTTAGTGTCCCTTCTCTTCTCCCACAATATTTTTTTACCTTATCCATCCACTAACCACTTTCTATTATCTCACCCAGTTGCGATGCTACTCCCTTGCCTATGTGTCTTGGGAGGTGTTCTCCTGGTCCTCCCCACAAATGCCACGAAGCAGCCCTCCTATGAACAACACCTACGTGTGGGGCAATCGTGGAGCCAGACGGCCCCGTGATGGTGGTGGAGGACGTGGTCGATGTCCGCATTACCCTATGCGATTTTCGTGAGCTGGAGAGACTCCATATACCCCAGTTCCGGCGCCAGATCCAGCAAGCGGAAGCGGTTCTCCAGCAGACCTCGGACGCAGTTCATAAACTAAACCATCCACTCACGCTGACATATTTCTCTCCTCTCATGCTATCTTTCCTAAATATCCAACAATCCTTTGATAGTCTGCTAGAATGGACCCCTTTTTCAACTTACCTTAAAACACCAGTAGCCCACGCCAGGTCCAAGCGTGGTCTCATCGACATTGGTGGGAGATTGTTAAAAGGCCTCATTGGTACAGCTACAGAAGCCGATGTTGCTGAAGTTCACGATCAGTTAGACAAATGGGGTACTATTTTGAATAACCAGGCCATTGTTCTCAGTTCCCAAAACAAAGCTATTGAGACGGTTGTTAAGACTCAAAAAGTTATCATAGACCGCCTCAACAACTTCACATCCCTCATAACCCAGCTTCAGCAGGTCCAACACCAGTACTTATTGGCTCACCATTTGGCTTTAATGGCAGCAAACCTCAGAGCTGTCTACCTTGCAATCACAAATTTTAAATTAGCACTGCAGGACACATTTACACTACTCAGAGACGTGTTAGATGGTGTTGTAACCCCTTCCCTTCTCACCCCTCAGGAACTTATGCATGTCATTGATTGGGCCAGAACAGAAAAAGGCTTAACTCCTGTTTTCAGTGAGACCCAGGTTCAATATTATTATCCCTACATGGAGGCAACATTGACTACAGATGGTATCTTGGTGCATATACCCTTTAGGTCGCCAGATATGTTCACTATCTATCACATTCATCCATTCCCTACAGTTGTCAATTCTTCCATCTACCAACTATCTACATCTCATGCCACTCTCTTGGTTTCATCAGATTTCATGCACATTGCTTTTCCAGCTGACTTTCATGATTGCCATATCACCCGATTCCAGATGTACCTTTGCCCTGCTTATCAGTACGTCTTTTTGCCTACCAGTCATTATCCTTGTGAGCTGGGTCTAGTTAGAAACTCCCCAATTGAATCTCTGTGTGTTTTCACCCCAGTCGAGGATACCACCATTTTCCACCTTAGAGTGAAACCCTGGCGTTACTTCTATTTCCATCATCCCATTGCTCTTACAGTTACTTGCCCTGGATCCCGACCTAGCAACACCGCTGTCCACGGCTCCTTTGTCATCTTGGAGGCCTGCAGTCTCACATCCCACAACCTAACCACTAAACAATCTAACCATCTATTGCTTAACCAAACCTTTCATACCTACAACCTCAAACCCTTTCACTTGCCGACACCAACAACTCCCCTACAACTCGAACCCTTACACTCTTTAGGAGACACCTTACCCAAACTCACTGCACCGAACATCACCCTACAACCCATTTCCTCTCTCACCATCTGGCCAGAACTTCGCCCCGACACTGTATACCCCATCCTCGCGTCACTGACTACGGTACTGACGCTCACTGTGATCCTAGCTACCCTCCTCATCTGTGTCTTCCACCGCCGCTACGCCTTCCTGCGTCGAGCCGTCCTCCAGCGCCCCTTACAGCCAGCAACGGCATAGGCCATATTCCCGTTGTCCAATAATATTTTTTTTTTCATTGAGCATAATTGTATTCATATGCCATTTATCTATACCCAGAGGACAGGATACTTTCTTACAATAACTAACTAACATGCAAGTCCTCTGTGATATGTATCTATTTACCATTTGTATATACACCTATATCTCCATATACAACCAATTTTTTTTGTTTCCATATTTTAACTTAACCATGTATGTATTCCCATACCATTTATTCCATGATCATGATCATCTTTTCTACTATATATTATTTCTCATATTATATTTAGTTAATAAATCATTCTCCCGGGAGTTTAGATATTAGAAAACAAATATTTTTTTCTGTGCACTTGTTTTTATTTGTTTATACACCATTACTATAGGTCATGTAACCATGTGCCAATTGTTTAACTGCATTTAACTGCTATTTGTCCCTCATGGGCTTATCATCCTGTATCCCATTCATTATTTTTTTTCCCATTCCCTTATACTGTGTACTTCCTTTCTCGTCTTCATACTTTCTATACCTCATTTTGCCCGGCCATCCTTGTACATAGAGTTTTACTTTCATCGTGGCGTGGGCGCCACGCTAGCCTGACCGAGCATTGTAAACATGTAAATATTAATCCTAAATATCTATCCGTTTCCACTTCTTCTCCCTCTATCTGTATAAATCCTTTTGTGACTAGGCAACCTCATGAACGAAAGATGACGCACATAGCTTGTGCGGCTGCCGAGGGCAGTCATCATTTCGTCTAGATAGAGGTCACATCACCGCTCCGTGTAAGACACAAAACCAGTAAAAAGACAAGTTAAGCAAGGACTTTAACTCCAAACCTGCTAAACTTATAGTCGTGTGATATGTTTTCTTTTTATATAAGGTCGTGTGATATGTTTTCTTTTCATGTAATGTCGTGTGATATGTTTTCTTTTCATATAATGTCGTGTGATATGTTTTCTTTTCATATAATGTCGTGTGATATGTTTTCTTTTCATGTAATGTCGTGTGATATGTTTTCTTTTCATATAATGTCGTGTGATATGTTTTCTTTTCATGTAATGTCGTGTGATATGTTTTCTTTTCATATAATGTCGTGTGATATGTTTTCTTTTCATGTAATGTCGGGTGATATGTTTTCTTTTCATATAATGTCGTGTGGTATGTTTTTTTTCATGTAATGTCGTGTGATATGTTTTCTTCTCATATAATGTCGTGTGATATGTTTTCTTTTCATGTAATGTCGTGTGATATGTTTTCTTCTCATGTAATGTCGTGTGATATGTTTTCTTCTCATATAAGGTCGTGTGATATGTTTTCTTTTCATGTAATGTCGTGTGATGTTTCTTTTCATATAATGTCGTGTGATATGTTTTCTTTTCATATAATGTCGTGTGATATGTTTTCTTTTCATGTAATGTCGTGTGATATGTTTTCTTTTCATGTAATATCGTGTGATATATTTTCTTTTCATGTAATGTCGTGTGATATGTTTCATTTCCATATAATGTCGTGTGAAATGTTTTCTTTTCATGTAATATCGTGTGATATATTTTCTTTTCATGTAATGTCGTGTGATATGTTTTCTTTTCATGTAATGTCGTGTGGTATGTTTTCTTTTCATGTAATATCGTGTGATATATTTTCTTTTCATGTAATGTCGTGTGATATGTTTTTTTTTCATGTAATATAGTGTGGTATGTTTTCTTTCCATATAATGCCGTGTGATATGTTTCCTTGAAATGTAATGTCGTGTGATATGTTTTATTTCCATATAATGTCGTGTGATATGTTTTCTTTTCATTTAATGTCCTGAGATATGTTTTCTTTTCATGTAATGTCGTGTGATATGTTTTCTTTTCATGTCATGTCGTGTGATATGTTTTCTTTTCATATAATGTCGTGTGATATGTTCTATTTTCATGTAATGTCGTGTGATATGTTTTATTTTCATATAATGTCGTGTGATATGTTTTCTTTTCATATATTGTCGTGTGATATGTTTTCTTTTTATATAATGTCGTGTGATATGTTTTCTTTTCATATAATGTCGTGTGATATGTTTTCTTTTCATATAATGTCGTGTGATATGTTTTCTTTTCATGTAATGTCGTGTGATATGTTTTCTTTTCATATAATGTCGTGTGATATGTTTTCTTTTCATGTAATGTCGTGTGATATGTTTTTTTTTCATGTAATGTCGTGTGATATGTTTTCTTTTCATGTAATGTCGGGTGATATGTTTTCTTTTCATATAATGTCGTGTGGTATGTTTTTTTTCATGTAATGTCGTGTGATATGTTTTCTTCTCATATAATGTCGTGTGATATGTTTTCTTTTCATGTAATGTCGTGTGATATGTTTTCTTCTCATGTAATGTCGTGTGATATGTTTTCTTCTCATATAATGTCGTGTGATATGTTTTCTTTTCATATAATGTCGTGTGGTATGTTTTTTTTCATGTAATGTCGTGTGATATGTTTTCTTCTCATATAATGTCGTGTGATATGTTTTCTTTTCATATAATGTCGTGTGGTATGTTTTTTTTCATGTAATGTCGTGTGATATGTTTTCTTCTCATATAATGTCGTGTGATATGTTTTCTTTTCATGTAATGTCGTGTGATATGTTTTCTTTTCATATAATGTCGTGTGATATGTTTTCTTCTCATATAATGTCGTGTGATATGTTTTCTTTTCATGTAATGTCGTGTGATATGTTTTCTTCTCATATAAGGTCGTGTGATATGTTTTCTTTTCATGTAATGTCGTGTGATATGTTTTCTTTTCATATAATGTCGTGTGATATGTTTTCTTTTCATATAATGTCGTGTGATATGTTTTCTTTTCATGTAATGTCGTGTGATATGTTTTCTTTTCATGTAATATCGTGTGATATATTTTCTTTTCATGTAATGTCGTGTGATATGTTTCATTTCCATATAATGTCGTGTGAAATGTTTTCTTTTCATGTAATATCGTGTGATATATTTTCTTTTCATGTAATGTCGTGTGATATGTTTTCTTTTCATGTAATGTCGTGTGGTATGTTTTCTTTCCATGTAATATCGTGTGATATATTTTCTTTTCATGTAATGTCGTGTGATATGTTTTATTTTCATATAATGTCGTGTGATATGTTTTCTTTTCATATAATGTCGTGTGATATGTTCTATTTTCATGTAATGTTGTGTGGTATGTTTTCTTTTCATATAATGTCGTGTGATATGTTTTCTTTTCATATAATGTCGTGTGATATGTTCTATTTTCATGTAATGTCGTGTGGTATGTTTTCTTTTCATATAATGTCGTGTGATATGTTTTCTTTTCATATAATGTCGTGTGATATGTTTTCTTTTCATGTAATGTCGTGTGATATGTTTTCTTTTCATGTAATGTCGTGTGATATGTTTTCTTTTCATGTAATGTCGTGTGATATGTTTTCTTTTCATGTAATGTCGTGTGATATGTTTTCTTTTCATGTAATGTCGGGTGATATGTTTTCTTTTCATATAATGTCGTGTGGTATGTTTTTTTTCATGTAATGTCGTGTGATATGTTTTCTTTTCATGTAATGTCGTGTGATATGTTTTCTTTTCATGTAATATCGTGTGATATGTTTTCTTTTCATATATTGTCGTGTGATATGTTTTCTTTTCATGTAATGTCGTGTGATATGTTTTATTTTCATGTAATGTCGTGTGATATGTTTTCTTTTCATATAATGTCGTGTGGTATGTTTTTTTCCATGTAATGTCGTGTGATATGTTTTCTTTTCATGTAATGTCGTGTGATATGTTGTATTTTCATGTAATGTCGTGTGATATGTTTTATTTTCATATAATGTCGTGTGATATGTTTTCTTTTCATATATTGTCGTGTGATATGTTTTCTTTTTATATAATGTCGTGTGATATGTTTTCTTTTCATATATTGTCGTGTGATATGTTTTCTTTTTATATAATGTCGTGTGATATGTTTTCTTTTCATATATTGTCGTGTGATATGTTTTATTTTCATATAATGTCGTGTGATATGTTTTCTTTTCATATAATGTCGTGTGATATGTTTTCTTTTCATATAATGTCGTGTGATATGTTTTCTTTTCATATAATGTCGTGTGATATGTTTTCTTTCCATGTAATGTCGTGTGATATGTTTTCTTTTCATGTAATGTCGTGTGATATGTTTTCTTTTCATGTAATGTCGTGTGATATGTTTTCTTTTCATAAAATGTCGTGTGATATGTTTTCTTTTCATGTAATGTCGTGTGATATGTTCTATTTTCATGTAATGTCGTGTGATATGTTTTCTTTTCATATAATGTCGTGTGATATGTTTTCTTTTCATATAATGTCGTGTGATATGTTTTCTTTTCATGTAATGTCGTGTGATATGTTTTCTTTTCATGTAATGTCGTGTGATATGTTCTATTTTCATGTAATGTCGTGTGATATGTTTTCTTTCCATATAATGTCGTGTGATATGTTTTCTTTCGTTATAATGTCGTGTGATATGTTTTCTTTTCATGTAATGTCGTGTGATATGTTTTCTTTCGTTATAATGTCATGTGATATGTTTTCTTTTCATGTAATGTCGTGTGATATGTTTTCTTTCGTTATAATGTCGTGTGATATGTTTTCTTTTCATATAATGTCGTGTGATATGTTTTCTTTCGTTATAATGTCGTGTGATATGTTTTCTTTTCATGTAATGTCGTGTGATATGTTTTCTTTCGTTATAATGTCGTGTGATATGTTTTCTTTTCATATAATGTCGTGTGATATGTTTTCTTTTCATATAATGTCGTGTGATATGTTTTCTTTCGTTATAATGTCGTGTGATATGTTTTCTTTTCATGTAATGTCGTGTGATATGTTTTCTTTCCATATAATGTCGTGTGATATGTTTTCTTTTCATGTAATGTCGTGTGATATGTTTTCTTTTTATGTAATGTCGTGTGATATGTTTTCTTTCGTTATAATGTCGTGTGATATGTTTTATTTTCATATAATGTAGTGATATTTTTTTCTTTTCATATAATGTCGTGTGATATGTTTTCTTTTCATATAATGTCGTGTGATATGTTTTCTTTCCATGTAATGTCGTGTGATATGTTTTCTTTTCACATAATGTCGTGTGATATGTTTCATTTCCATGTAATGTCGTGTGATAATTCCATGTAATGTCGTGTGATATGTTTTCTTTCCATATAATGTCGTGTGATATGTTTTCTTTCCATATAATGTCGTGTGATATGTTTTCTTTTCATGTAATGTCGTGTGATATGTTTTCTTTTCATATAATGTCGTGTGATATGTTTTCTTTTCATATAATGTCGTGTGATATGTTTTCTTTTCCATATAATGTCGTGTGATATGTTTTCTTTTCATGTAATGTCGTGTGATATGTTTTCTTTTCCATATAATGTCGTGTGATATGTTTTCTTTTCATATAATGTCGTGTGATATGTTTTCTTTTCATGTAATGTCGTGTGATATGTTTTCTTTTCCATATAATGTCGTGTGATATGTTTTCTTTTCATGTAATGTCGTGTGATATGTTTTCTTTTCCATATAATGTCGTGTGATATGTTTTATTTTCATATAATGTCGCGTGATATGTTTCATTTCCATATAATGTCGTGTTATATGTTTCATTTCCATGTAATGTCGTGTTATAACTCTTTGGGAGTAGCAGCCACGACGAGGGAGGGAGCAACAGCCACGACGAGGGAGGGAGCAGCAGCAACGACGAGGAATTGAGCAGCAGCCACGACGATGGAGGGAGCAGCAGACACGACGAGGGAGGGAGCAGTAGCCACGACGAGGGAGGGAGCAGTAGCCACGACGAGGGAGGGAGCAGCAGCAACGACGAGGGAGGGAGCAGCAGCCATGACGAGGGAGGGAGCAGCAGCCACGACGGAAACACTGAAGCAATGGTACAAAAAAACAAAAAAAAAAAACACTGAAGAAACGACGATTCAAACACACACACAAAAAATAAAACGAAAAAAAAAATACTCCGAGGAAACGATGTTGTTTAAAAAAATCGTGAATTAAGAAGTGATAGAAACACAACAAAAAACGGAATAAAACATCAAGGCAAGCGTTAAGGCCTTTGGTGTTGTATGTTGGGTAGGGTTGCTGACTTCTCTGAGGTGAAGGAGACTCATCCTGAGCAGCATACAGCACCGAGATAACGCGATATAGCGAGCCATCACAT
Source organism: Eriocheir sinensis (assembly GCF_024679095.1). NCBI lineage: Eukaryota > Metazoa > Arthropoda > Malacostraca > Decapoda > Varunidae > Eriocheir > Eriocheir sinensis. Next base: position 285,932 of record NW_026111703.1, read on the forward strand.
CACAAGGAAACGAAAAGTAAAGAAAAATAACACGGAAGAATGGAGACCAAAGAAGAATACACCGAAGAAACGATATTTAAAAAAAAAATACACCGAAGAAACGATGCAAAGAAAAATACACCGAAGAAACGATACAAAGAAAAATACACCGAAGAAACGATACAAAGAAAAATACACCGAAGAAACGATACAAAGAACAATATACTGATGAGACGACGATACAAAGAAATATACACTAAAAGAACGATACATAGAAAAAATTACCTAACAAACGATACTCCAGAAAAATGCACCAAAGAAACGATACAAAGTACAATACACCGAAGAAACGATACAAAGAAAAATACACCAAAGAAACGATACAAAGTAAAATACACCGAAGAAATGATACAAAGAAAAAATCACCGAAGAAGCGATACAAAGTACAATACACCGAAGAAACGATACAAAGTAAAATACACCGAAGAAATGATACAAAGAAAAATACACCAAAGAAACGATACAAAGTAAAATACACCGAAGAAACGATACAAAGTACAATACACCGAAGAAACGATACAAAGTAAAATACACCAAAGAAACGATACAAAGAAAAATACACCAAAGAAACGATACAAAGTAAAATACACCGAAGAAACGATACAAAGTACAATACACCGAAGAAACGATACAAAGTAAAATACACCGAAGAAATGATACAAAGTAAAATACACCGAAGAAACGATACAAAGTACAATACACCGAAGAAACGATACAAAGTAAAATACACCGAAGAAATGATACAAAGTAAAATACACCGAAGAAATGATACAAAGTAAAATACACCGAAGAAACGATACAAAGAAAAAATCACCGAAGAAGCGATACAAAGTACAATACACCGAAGAAACGATATAAAGTACAATATACCGAAGAAACGATACAAAGTACAATACACCGAAGAAACGATATAAAGTACAATATACCGAAGAAACGATACAAAGTACAATACACCGAAGAAACGATATAAAGTACAATATACCGAAGAAACGATACAAAGTACAATACACCGAAGAAACGATACAAAGTACAATACACCGAAGAAACGATATAAAGTACAATACACCGAAGAAACGATACAAAGTACAATATACCGAAGAAACGATACAAAGTACAATACACCGAAGAAACGATACAAAGTACAATATACCGAAGAAACGATACAAAGTACAATACACCGAAGAAACGATACAAAGTACAATACACCGAAGAAACGATACAAAGTACAATACACCGAAGAAACGATACAAAGTACAATACACCGAAGAAACGATACAAAGTACAATACACCGAAGAAACGATACAAAGTAAAATACACCGAAGAAACGATACAAAGTAAAATACACCGAAGAAACGATACAAAGTAAAATACACCGAAGAAACGATACAAAGAAAAATACATAAAGGAAACGATACACAAAAACTCATCGAAGAAAAGATACAAAAAATAGATACACTGATGAAACGGTATAACGTAAAATATACCGATGAAACGACGATACAAGAAAAATAGACCGAAAAAACGATATTGTTAAAAAGTATCGTAATTAAGAAGTGATATAAACACATAAAGAAAAGGAAAAAAAAAATCATGGCAAGCGTTAAGGCCTTTGGTGTTGTATGTTGGGTAGGGTTGCTGACTTCTCTGGGGTGAAGGAGACTCATCCTGAGCAGCATACAGCACCAAGATAAGGCGATATAGCTAGCATACACAACACAAGGAAACGGAAATTCATGAAAAATTGCACCGAAGAATGGACCGCAAAGAAAAATACACCGAAGAAGCGATACAAAGAACAATACACCGAAGAAACGACAATTAAAAAAAAAAAAAAAAACGGTAAAAAGAAAAATATACGGGAGAAACGACGATAGAAATAAACATATAGCAAAAAAACGATACAAAGAAAACAACAGCGATGAAACGATACAAACAAAAATACACTGAAGAAACGACGATACAAAAAAAACATGAATAAAACGGTATAAAGAAAAAATATATACCGAAGAATCAACAATTTAAAAAAAAACTCACAAAAAGTACTAAGAAAAATACACCAAAGTAACGATACAAAGAAAAATACACCGAATAAACGAACAAAGAAAAATACACCGAGGAAACGATATTGTAAAAAAAAAATCGTTAATTAAGAAGTGATATAAACACTTAAAGAAAAGGAGAGAAAATCAAGGCAAGCGTTAAGGCCTTTGGTGTTGTATGTTGGGTAGAGTTGCTGACTTCTCTGGGGTGAAGGAGACTCATCCTGAGCAGCATACAGCACCGAGATAAGGCGATATAGCTAGCCTTCACAACACAAGGAAACGGAAAGTAAAGAAAAATAACACCGAAGAAAGGATAGCAAAGAAAATACACCGATGAAAGAATACTACAGGAAAATACATCTAAGAAACGATACAAAGAAATATACACCGAGGAAACGCGACAAAGAACAACACACTGAAGAAACGGTATAAAGAAAAAAAAAAACGATGAAACGACGATAAAAAGAAAAATACATCAAATGAACGATCAAGAGAAAAATTTACCTGAGAAACGATAATAAATAAAACTTCACCTAATAAAAATTATAAAAAAATATACCTATGTAACGACTATAAAAAAAAAAATACAGATATAAAACGGTATAAATAAAAAAAAAACGAAGAAACGACGATAAAAATACACCGAAGAAATTATATTACTGATAAAAACACCAAAGAAACGATACACAATAAATCACCATATAATAGATACAATGAAAAATACATCGAAGAAACGATACAAAGAAAATACATCGAAGAAACGATACAAAGAAAATACACCAAAGAAACGATACAAAGAAAAAATACCAAAGAAACGTTACAAAGAAAAATACCAAAGAAACGATACAAAGAAAAATACGTCGAAGAAACGATACAAGAAAAATACACCAAAGAGACGATACAAAGAAAAAAATACCAAAGAAACGATACAAAGAAAAATACGAAGAAACGATACAAAGAAAAATACACAAAGAAACGATAAAAAGAAAAATACACCGAAGAAACGATACAAAGAAAATACACCAAAGAAACGATACAAAGAAAAATACGTCGAAGAAACGATACAAAGAAAAATACACCAAAGAGACGATACAAAAAATAAACCAAAGAAACGATAAAAGAAAAATACACGAAAGAGACGATAAAAGAAAATAAACCAAAGAAACTATACAAAGAAAAATACACCAAAAAAACGATACAAAGTAAAAATAAACCAAAGAAACGATACAAAGAAAAATACACCAAAGAAACGATAAAAAAAATACATCAAAGAAACGATACAAAGAAAAATACACCGAAGAAACGATAAAAGAAAAAATACACCAAAGAAACGATACAAAGAAAAATACACCGAAGAAACGATACAAAGAAAAATACACCAAAGAAACGATACAAAGAAAAACACATCGAAGAAACGATAGAAAAAAAATACACCGAAGAAACGACGAAACAATGATATTGTTTTAAATAATCGGGAGTTAAGAAGTGATAGAAACACATCAAGAAAAGTAAAAAAAAAATCAAGGCAAGCGTTAGGGCCTTTGGTGTTGTATGTTGGGTAGGGTTGCTGACTTCTCTGGGGTGAAGGAGACTCATCCTGAGCAGCATACAGCACTGACATAAGGCGATATAGCAAGCCTTCACAACACAAGGAAACGGAAAGTAAAGAAAAATAACACCGAAGGAAGGATAGGAAAGAAAATGCATCGAATACTACAGAATAGCACACCTAAGAAGAGATACAAAGAACAACACTGAAGAAACGGTATAAAGAAAAATATACCGATGAGACGACGATAAAAAGAAAAATACCGTACACCAAATGAACGGTCCAGAGAAAACTTTACCGGAGAAATGATACTACATAAAAATACACCAAAAACGATACAAAGAAAAATGCACCAAAGAAACGATATAAAGAAACATATACAGAAAAAACGATACAAAGAAAATACACAGAAGTAACGACAGTACAAAATACGTAGAAAAAACGGTATGAAGAAAAAGATGCCGAAGAAACGGCGATATAAAGAAAATTCATAAACGGTTGTAAGAAAAAATACACCAAAGAAACGATACAAAGTATTCGAAAGAACTTAACGTTATTATGACAATGAATAATATCTTAGTTGCTGGTTGGATTCAAAATACTTGTTTAATCTATTCTTGAAGGCCGTAACTGTTGTACTATCAACGACATCACAGGGGAGAGCGTTCCAAACATTAACAACTCGATTGAAGAAGTGTTTAGCTTCGTGCGACGAGAATCTTGTACCACTTATCTTTAAATTGTGATTTCTTCTTGTTCTATTCGATCGATCAATTGTAAAGTAATCATCCGCATTAATATCACTGAATCCTTTAAACATTTTAAACACTTCTATTAGATCGCCTCGCATTCTTCGTTTTGACAGGCTGAATAAATTTACTTCTTTAAGCCTTTGTTCATATGATAAATTTATCAACCTAGGAATCATCTTTGTTACTCTTCGCTGAACCCTTTCCAACTTGTCTATGTCTTTTCTGTAGTAGGGAGACCAAAACTGTACACAGTACTCTAGACGGGGTCGAACCAACGAATTATACAGTTTTAATATTACTTTTTTTCCGATTTATTATTAAAGACTCGTCCGATGAAGCCAACCAATTTGTTTGCAGTTTTAACTACCTCTGAACAATGCTGACTGGGCTTTAAATCGCTTGATATAGTGATTCCAAGATCCTTTTCTTTACTTACTGCAGAAAGTTGTTGGCCATTCATTTCGTATCGAACGCGATTGTTTTATTTTCCGATGTGCAACACTTTACATTTGTCAACGTTAAATTTCATTTGCCATTGATTGGCCCAACGTGCAAGTCGATCTAGATATGATTGTAAAGCTTCTTCGTCGAGTGTCGCAGTTACTTTACTAGCAATTTTTGTGTCATCAGCAAATTTTGATACTTTGCAAGTGAGCCCATCATCGATATCATGAACATAAATTAAGAAGAGCATGGGGCCAAGCACTGATCCTTGAGGTACGCCGCCTCTGACATCGAGCCAGTTAGATGTAACACCGTTTAGAGCTACTCTCTGTTTCCGCTCAGAGAGCCAGTCCACAAGCCAATTGTGAATGTTACTCAAGATACTGTGCGCCAATAGTTTGTTGAGCAATCGTTGGTGGGGGACCTTATCAAATGCCTTTTGAAAATCCAGATATATGATATCTACTGATCTGCTTTCATCGAACACTTCAAAAATATAATGAAAAAAATCAAGTAAGTTAGTTAAACACGAACGTTTACTACGGAAGCCATGTTGCGAGTTATTTATTATATTCTTTTCTTCGAAGAATTTCACCATATTGTCGCGAATGATAGTCTCCATTAAATTACAAACAATCGATGTCAGGCTAATTGGTCGCAGATAAAAAAAAATGTCAATTTTCAAAACGTCACAGTTGTCTTGTTTGTTTGTGGCTGAGAACGTAAGTTTAACCCGTTCAACTCCCTGCCTCTTTTGCCTGTTTGTTGCTCAGATGAATACATCCCTGCCTGTCTAATCCACCATTTAGGAGTTTTTAACTCAGGAACTCAGTTGCTTTGCTTGTGTTTTTCAATTGACACAACCCACCCGTCTAACCTTATCCATTCAGGTGTGTTAAGTCAGACACCCACTCTTTTATTTGTTTGTTGCGAAGAAGAACACAACCCCACCTGTCGAACCTCATCCACTCAGGTGTGTTAAGTCAGACACCCACCCTTTTATTTGTTTGTTGCTAAGACGAACACAACACCACCTGTCTAGCCTCATCCACTCAGGTGTGATATTTAGGCACAAACCCTGTCTTGAGAGGGAAGGCGATCCCACCGCCGCCACTAGACCATTAACCATCACCACCACCATCACCACTATCTCTTTCATCATATTTATTACCACTCCTTCGCTATCATCACCACTATCACTGCTCCAAACACTACCACCTCAATCCCGCCGCCACTAGACCACTAGACGAAGAATGGAGGAGGACGAAGAAAGGAGGAGGACGACGAGTTGAGGAGGACGAGGAGGAGCAGGAGTATAGGAAAATAATTCTGCCTTGGCAACGGGAACAGAGCAACATCAAGTGGCGGTGCAACATTAAGGGAACGTCACCACGTTCAGAGTGTTGCGACTCGTGTGTGTTGCGAGGTGAAGGACGCCTGACACCACTGACACCGCCACTGTCACTCCTCATGTGGCTGCTGCTTGCTTCCTCCTCCTTAATCTGCCCTTGCCCTCTCTCCCTCCCTCCCTCCCTCTCTCCTTCCATTACTTTTATCCTCTTCCTTCACCTCCTCTTTATGTCCTTCCTTGCCTCTTTCTTTCCCTCTCCTCTGTCCTCCTCTCCTCTCATCTCCTCCCCTCTCCTTTTTCCCTTACCTCCCTTGCTTCCCTCTGTCCTGGAAGCTGGAAAGGTGACAAGCAGGTGTTATGGGAGGAAGGGGGGAGGGGGGAAGAGGCGGAGGGGGAAGGGGGTCGTCTGGATGCTTTACCAACACTAAAATGGTCTTTATACTGTCAGGTCCAAAGAGGTGTTGTGATGGCAGTAACGCTCGCCTTTACGTGCTAACACCGCCATCACCGCTGACGTGTTACTGCTGCCACCACCACCGCCACCACCACCACTACTACGACCAAAATGTACATACACTAACTCCATCATTGTAATGCCGGGATGTGTAGGAGGAGGAAAAACTTAGAGATATAAAACAAAAGACCAGAGGGTACGTCATTGTAAGTGATTATAAGTATCTATAAGTGAGTATAAGTGATTACAAGTAGTTATAAGTGATCATAAGTAGTTATAAGTGATTATCAGTCATTATAAGGCCATCATAAGTATGTGAGTAATTATAAGAAGCTATCATAAATCACAACCTATAACACTATGTATCGGAAAGCTTGGGTTGTCTATGTATTGTATAACATAACAAATCCCCCCTCAGACTACAATTACAAAATGTGGTGCAATACTTCACGCCACTGTCCCGCCAGAATTCAGCGTCAGCCGTCCCTCGAAGCAGTTGCCAGCCACCTTGTTTGTAAATGTCCTATCTGATAAAGTCATCCACCTTACATAGATTTTTTTCGCAGCTCCAAAAGTAAATTTCGTCACCTTCCAAGTTAAGAGATCATAACCCATATGTACTACTTGCCCCCCCCCCCTTTTCCCGCTCTTACGGGACGCCGCTCTCGCCGCAGGAGAGTATAAAAACTCGGGGTGGCTTTTCCCGGGCATCACTTGCCAATGTGTATATTATAAAAAAATGTGAATGTGTGAATGTATGTCGTATCGCCATGGCCCAGTGGCGCCAGGACGTTACACACAGACGCTACGTTGTGCTTAGGAGGTGCTCCTTGCCGTGGGAACGGTGCTGATTCAGCAAGCATGCTATCCGCTGGCCGCTCCTGTACCAAGAGAAGCCGGCAGATCAGAGCGGGCGGCGGACGAGGGCACAGGACTTCTCGGAGTGTGCGTACGACTTACGACTCGTCCACAAAATACTGTAACTATTATGTGAATACATTTAAAAAGCAATACAACCATTTAATCAACCAGAGAGAGAGAGTAAATTAAGTGAACTCAAAGTGAACTTAACGGCTCCGCTCGGCCAACACATAACCCACATCACTTAACTAAAAGGCTATTGTGTTGTCTCACGACTTCTATCAACTGGAGAAAGCAGGCAACGGTACACCGGACCTCACGTGAGATAACAGTTCGCGCCTTAATCAAAAACACAAAAACACAGCTAACAAAAAGGCTAACAAAAGTGGTGAACAGCGGCTTCCGGACCTTCTCCGAAGTGTTCTGTGTGTTATCTCTCTCTCTTTTAACACTTAACACTTAACGGTGGCAAGTGTCGTCAAGGGGCAGGAAAGTGTGCAGGAAAGCTGACACAAGCAACGCCATTCCCCCTTGGCCCGTCCGAGTCGAGTCAGCACACTCCACCACACCGCCCCGCGCGCCCAACCCCGCGCGCCTCGCCCATACGCGCCCCGCGCGCCCACATCGCCCACTGTCGGGATCCCGCTTCCCAATTCTGGGACGCCCACTTGTCTGCCTACGACACAGTCATTCGTGGGTGGGCGCTTACCTTCGCCTTGGTGGAGATCTTGGTGGAGCGTGGTCGCTCCTCCGCCCCTTCCTCACCGCTGCCAGCCGCTGCCGGGCACTGCCGGCGGTCTCTCTGGCCGCTCCAAGGACGCGGGGACAGCCAGCCAAGGACGGGGACAGCCAGCCAAGGACGAGGGCGAGCCAGCCGAGGACGAAGGAGTGCCACGGGCACAATCTTCACACTTTTTTTAATGGTATTCACATGCATGTAGCTGACACACCACTAATTATATTAATACACCACTTGTTGATGACATTTCAGGTGATTTTTTTTTACGTGCTTTGTGTGTCTCCGTGTGGAGCCGTATCTAGTTTCCCTTAGGCTGTTGAATTTTATTCAGGTGTAGAGGGATGTTTAATATTTTTCCTGATTTGTGAACATTGTTTGCATTTTATATACCTTATCCGTCATTTTTTTTTTTCTTTTTTGTGTGTTTTCTTGCACAGTGGGAAGTTTTATCATGCTAAGTATTCACTCATTGTTCTTTTCCCTCTTTTTAATGCGTTTTGGAAGCATCTGAGGCGAGTGAGCACACACTTAGCGGTGATACTTTTTCTTTTCCCATATTTTTCCTCATGACGCCATATTTTCCTAATGCCTTTTTTTTTAAATGGCAGGTCAGTCTGATAAAGAGATAGACATTTTGGCCAAGGAGTTCCATAAGTTGATGCAGGATTCGGAAGCGCCCGCCGAGGATGACAATTCCCATGTCCTAAGGAGCGGGTCAACTCATGACAGAGTTCCTCCTCCTCCTCCTCCTTCTTCTCTCCCGCATGATAACAAAGGTAATATCTTGACTAACCAGGAATTAACAATGGCTACTAACACTATTAAACTTCTGCCGACTACGGCATCAGTCAGAGCTTTCGCAGGCAATGAACCGGATTACAGTGCGAGAGACTTCATCCTGCAATGCGAGGATGTTATGAACAACTCATTTGTGTCAGAACCGGGTGATAAAATCTCCTTCATTAGGTCTAGATTAAAGCCGGGGTCAGAAGCATCAGCTCTTATGTACACCAGCGCGTTCATGGAACCGCAACAAACCAAGGATTATGCCCGGTTTCGGTCACATTTTCTGGAGTCTTTTGGGGAAGATGTTAGGCACAGCCTCGTCAAAGGTGTTAATGTAGCTGTGACCAAATTGATTTCAGCTGTGGAGAGTAAAGAGCTTTTAGCCGGACAAGTAGACGCCTATCGGTTGTCTACTGATATGGGCGTCTATCTGAAAGCTGGTGGCTGGACTGAGGGAGAGAATATGTCTCTATCCAATGTTCTCAAATTTTTTGAATTTTTTGTATACATGGCTGTCATCAAGGGCCAGTTTCGAAAAGGTTCTTTATCCCTAGCCTACGGCCCCGCTGACAAGTTGCACGACTTCATGCTTAAAATAAAAACTAAGATGGAGGAGAAAGACGGAGCGCCAGTCCCCGCTGTAGCCTCTGTCGACCAGAAGGCCGCTAATGTTAGCGCGTCCTCATCAGTGGTGGCGGCCACCACCGAAAAGCCTAAGCGCCACTGTTCGTACTGTCAGCGCGACGGTCATACGGTTGACTATTGTCTAAAACGTCAGCGGGATCGCAAGGCTACTAGGGAGAAGGGAGGCTCGCCGATGTCAGGCAAATCTGCTTCTCAGAAGACCCCGGCCGCTTCAAAAAGTCGAGCCGCTGGCTACCACACTGGCAAGTTCTGTTTTGTTCACGGTGCTGGTAGACACACCACAGAGGAGTGTTTCTCTGTGCTCCAGTTAAAGAAAGAGCGAGCAGGAAAGTTCGTGAAGGGGTCGGGGGAAGCCGAGCGCCCCCCCAAAACCGACCCAGGGTAGCAACCCGGGGGGGGGAGGATACCGAGACTGCAGTGCAGGCTGACAAAAGTAGCTTGTATGAATCTGTTGTGGCCGCGTGCAGTCAACCTGAAATAATGGCGCTTAAAGTCAAGCTGGGTCCGCTACAAGCGTCACTTGCGGTCGACACCGGCGCGGCGGTTAATGTGTTGTCTGAAAGGACATACTTAGCTTTGAAACGCGCGTCGCGGGGAGGCCGCTACCAGCTACGACCCTCGGACCTGAGCCTTTGCGGTGTCACCGCCGACAGGCTTAACATCCTTGGGTTGGTGAGTTTGCCAGTGAGTTTGGGACGAAACACCCCTGTCATGCGTTTGGATTTTTACGTGACGTCAAACTTTTCCCTGCCGTCTGACGGTCTTCTTGGGTTGTCGTCACTGAGGTCTAACCGCATGGTAATACATCCAGATAGTAATACAGTAAGGTTTCAAGGGAGGTGTTTCAAGGCCATGGATCAACCTGTGCGCCTCGCTTCTCCCTGGGAAAGAAGAGAAATACCCAGCAAGGGTCGGGAAAGTGTTTCTCCTGAGTCGGTCGTGCATACCGTGCCGACTCTTTCCACGGTGCCGGTGCATGGCGCGGGCACCACCTCACTCATGGTCAACCACCAACACCAGCTGACGTTTGTGGGGATGGAAAAATGTCAATGCGATAGTCGGGGAATCACGAAATCCCTCAGCGAACCGCAATGCACGTCCCTGTGTCAGTCCCTAACGCCACCGTAGGTTGTGACATCTGCCTAGAAGGGCCTAGTCGTGTCAACACGCTAGCGATAGAGTCCACCCTTAACACGGTGCGCGAGGGAGGTAGGACCGTAGCTTTAGTGGTTAATGCCACTGGCGGTCCAGTGAAACTCAGAAATGGAGTCATTTTGGGTCGCGCTTTAGCGTTCGACGGACAGGTGTCCCCAGACCCTTTAGAGTTACAGCGGCCTTGTGTCGGCGCAGTGGGTCAACCCGCCGCCGGCGACACATCTTGTCAGGCCTCATCTGTCGATTCTTTAGTCAAAGTGGTCGATTATCCCGAGCTTAAGGGCCCGCTTCTGAAACTTTTACATCAGTATCGTGATGTCATTGCCCTGCCCGGTGAACCTTTAGGTGCGACTGCTGCGACAGAACACAACATTAGGGTTAAACCCGACACCAAACCGGTGTACATTCCTGCGTACAGACTCCCACACAGTCAAAGGCAGGTTGTAGATGAACAGGTTAAAGGTATGTTGGACCAGGGTGTTATTCAGCATTCCCGGTCTCCGTGGAACTCGCCCTTGTTTCTAGTCCCTAAAAAGGACGGGAGTTTCAGGCCTGTCATCGATTTTAGGAAAGTAAATGAGGTGACTGAGGATGATAGGTACCCTCTGCCTGTTTTAGGTGACTTGTTAATGTCCCTGGGGCAAGGGAATAATATTTTCAGTAGTCTTGACCTTTTAAGTGGGTACTGGCAGGTGCCGATGGCAGCTGAATCCAGAGAGATTACAGCCTTCAGTACCCCTAGCGGTCATTTTGAATGGTTAAGGATGCCATTCGGCCTCAAAACCGCACCCATTACTTTTCAGAGGATGATCAACACATTGTTCTCAGACATGATAGGCAAGGAAGTCTATGCATATTTAGATGATTTAATCATCTGCAGCAAGGATGGCGCCAGTCACCTAGCTAAACTAGAAGCGGTTCTGCTTAAACTCAGAGGCGCTGGCCTTAAGGCCAAGCTGACTAAATGTGAATTTTTAAAGGCGAAAATCACCTTTTTAGGCCACACTGTTGATGGAGATGGTATCCCCACGATGGACGATAAAATATCGGCCATAAAGAATTTTCCGCAACCCAAGACCGTCGAAAACGTTCGGTCTTTCCTTGGGTTGTCCGGCTACTATAGGCCTTTCATACAAGGTTTTGCCAAAATTGCTTCGCCTCTAACGCAACTCTTAAAGAAAGAGGTCCCTTTTCATTGGAATGCCCCACAACACAAGAGTTTTACAGACTTGAAGTCAGCGTTAATCAACGCTCCAGCCTTGGCATTCCCGGACTACAACGTCTCTTTTACACTTTTTACAGATGCCTCAGCCCTGGGTCTTGGTGCTGTTTTGATGCAACCGGACGCTCGCGGTAAAAATCGCGCTATTGCGTACGCAAGTCGTACTTTAAACCAGGCTGAGTCGAACTATTCAGTGACCCACCAGGAAACCCTAGCGGTTGTTTGGGCTCTTAAACATTTTAGGGATATTATCCTTGGCTATCCTATCACTGTCTTTACGGACCACGCGCCAGTCACCGAGCTTTTTAAAGGTAGAAACCTCACCGGTCGCCTCGCACGGTGGTACCTGACTATCCAGGAGTTTGGGCCAACCTTTAAGTATTTACCTGGCCGCGCGAATGTCGTCGCGGATTCACTGTCTAGGAATGTACCTGTTGGCTCAGTGGCAGAAGCGCATACTGAAATTCAAAATTTCTGTCTTAAGGATTTAGCAGCAGCCCAGCGTCGCCATGACGTTTGGGGTAAGGTAATATACGCTCTGGAGTCGGGTGACGAAACAAGTCTCCCGCCACTACCTGTGTCTTTTTCCCAATTCTTCTTGTCACAGGACGGTGTCCTGTGCCGCTACTGGCCCCGCAAAAAGGAGTCTGTTGCACAATTTGTGATACCGGAGTGTTATGTACCGGCGGTGCTGAACTTAGTTCATGACGCGATCATTGCTGGTCACCCGGGGAGGGAGCGCACACTAACAGCGGCCCGAGCGGTCTATTTTTGGCCAACTATGCGTGTAGATATTGACGCGTATGTGGCTAAGTGTGTCAAGTGTGCCCAACATAAAGGGACGGTGCCTAGGCCTGCGCCGATCCTAGAATACCCGCCCCCTGCCCGGCCTTGGGATGTAGTTTCTATTGACTTGCTACAGCTTCCCGCCAGCCACCAGGGCTCTAGGTACCTCTTAGTTTGTGTAGATCACTTGTCTCGGTACGTTGTTTTAGCCCCAGTGCAAGATAAATCTGCTAAGTCCATTGCTCATGCCCTGATAACTCATCTCATTTGTCCGTATTCCACACCTAGAGTGTTGTTAAGTGATAATGGAACCGAGTTTCGAAATCAACTTTTAGCAGAAATATGCAAACAGTTTGCCATTACCCAATCTTTTACAGTCAGTTATCACCCAGCCAGCAACGGCCTTGTTGAGCGCGCGAATAGGAAGATTTTAGATGTCTTGCGCCCGGTCGTTAGCGGACTTCAGCATACCTGGGAGGACTGGCTGGCATATGTTGCAGCAAGCATAAACAGCAGTGTTTGTGAGTCAACGGGACAATCTCCCCACTACATAATTTTTGGGGTTGAGAAGAGACTCCCGTATGACCTGCTTGGTAGTTCTCATTCACCTGTATATAATGTAGATGATTATTCTAAGGTTCAACTCAAGGTTTTCACAGACATTCATGGAGAAGTCAGAAAGAGACTACTGGCTACATCTGAGGCTATGTGCTTGCAGCAACACAAGCGTGCCGCCCCTGTTTCCTTGAAAGTGGGTGACTTTGTTATGATTCGAGTCCCAGAGAGACATTCGAAGTTGTCCCCTAAATTCGTGGGCCCACGCCAGATAGTTAGGCAACTAGGTGGTCACAAATTTGAGCTTTATGATCTCATTTTGTATTCATACGAAATTGTGCATAGTGATCGCCTCAAAAAGACAGACGCCCAGCCTGAGGTCATCGATTCGACTTTAGTTGAACCAGCGAGAACCGCCTGTTTGCCTCAGCCTGACGATGCTTTGTCTATCTTTCCAACACACGACTATAACCTGCGTCCTCGCCAATAAGGGTTTTCTGCTTGGTTCCAGGAAATGTTGTCCCTCACCTTCTACTTCCTTCTGCGCTCCGTTCTGGCTGCAGACCCTGCGCACCTCAAGCCGGGGGCCCTCTCTGCTCATTTGGGCCGGGTTTCTCTGGTCGAGGATGTCCTGTGGGTCCAGTACCCGTTTACTGCTCTGGTGGAAATACCAGGCACACTGAGGACAATAACGGAACAAGTGACTGGGGTTGTGTTGCAGATGGATATCAATGCTCCTGAAGACGGTCTCCTGCGTCTGATGCATGACCGCATAAAGTACTTGAATGATACTCTAACCCTGGCTTTGGAGAACTACGCAGCTCTTTCGTTTCCTAACCGTACTAAACAGGGCTTGATTGATGGGATTGGGCAACTTTCCCGCATGTTGTTTGGAACCGCAATGGATGAGGATGTGGAGGAACTGCGGGATAGGTATAACCGTTTGGCTTCACTTGCTGCTACTCAACACAAAACCATTAGGATTAATTCCTTCCACATTTCCAGACTTGAGCATGCAGTACAGGATATTGCTTCTTATTCCCGAACCTTAGGCTCTTCCATTAATGAGTTGTGGACCGGCATGGCTAATATGTACCAAATGGAACTTGTTCTACAAACCTTGCCTGCCTTGGAGAGTGCAGTCAACTCTATCCTCCATACTAATGCTCTGGTAATACAGAATGTAGTGGATGCAGACTGTGGTAGGGTTACCTCTTCTCTTTTTCCTGTCAGGGATTTGCAAAAGGCTTTGAAAATAGGAGTAGAGAACCACCAACTAACACCTTTGTTTGACATGCATGCCATACACCACTACTATCCCTTGCTTGAGTCATTCCTGACGTCGGAAGCTATAGTAATTCACGTTCCCTTCAGGTCAAAGGATGTGTTTGAGGTTTATCAGCTGGAACCTTTCCCTTTCTCAGTCAATAACTCGGTGATGGTGCTGGACTTACCTGCCACAGTGGTCTTAATTCGTAATGATCTATCGCTTTATGCAACGGGGGACAGTTTGAAGAGCCCCGCCGCGATGACTGCCTAACCTAGCTGATCGTGAAGGATTGCTCTCCCGCGGCGACGAGAAAACACAGCAAGACCACGCGACGGAGACCCGGCAAGACGAAGGGGAAGACGAAGATTATGATGAGGAAAAAGAAAAAAGTTCTGCAGTTATTTGTAGTGCCGTACACTGGTAGGCAATAATGAATGATACTTAGAGGAAGGGAATTCCTTTCTTGTGGATTTCGTTTATATGTATGTTAAACGTCAAGTGGGAGTCCATATAAACGCCAAGATTCTTGATATGTTTGCTAGGAGTGATGGGAGTGTTGCCAAAGATGAGAGTGGTGTTTTGGGGAATTTGTTTAATGCTTGACCACGTCCACACTGTGTTTTATTAGTATTCAGCAATAGACCGTTTTTATTATAGTACTCCCTGGCCAGTGTGAAGGTCTCTTGTGCCGCCATGATGGGGTCAGGCAGCGTATTATTTGTGTCAGTGTTCTCGGGCTGCGTGTCGTCTGCGTACTGTACCTGTGAGGCACGAGTCGCCTGTATCCAAGTTAGCATCTTGAACATGCACTAGGCTTGACACCCTTGCGTGTAATAAATTAATCAAAACAAAATCTCTCTCTCTCTCTCTCTCTCTCTCTCTCTCTCTCTCTCTCTCTCTCTCTCTCTCTCTCTCTCTCTCTCTCTCTCTCTCTCTCTCTCTCTCTCTCTCTCTCTCTCTCTCTCTCTCTCTCTCTCTCTCTCTCTCTCTCTATATATATATATATATATATATATATATAGGAATACATAGGAAGAACAGACACCAGAAGACCTATCGATCTATGGAGGTCTACGAGCAAGAGGAAGATGTGGAGGAGGAGGAGGAGGAATAAATAGGAATACATAGGAAGAACAAACACCAGAAGACCTATCGGTCTATGGCGAGGGTGTCTATTTACTACCGCTACTACTAGTAATCTACGTGTGGTAGGACAGGACAGAACAGATGAAGGCTCCTCCCCACTCACCTCTCCCCCCGGCAACGTGCCGGCAGGAAATAGTAAGAAGAGAACCAGAGCTGGGCACTTCCGTACCTCTGTCCGCACCTCCGCTCCTCCGGACCTGCGGACCTTTAAACGAGGTGCGGAGGTCCGAAGTGCGGAAAGTTTTTCAAAAGTGCGGAAGTAACAGGTGCGGAACGGCAGTATTTTAAGTCCGTACCTCCGCACCTGAGGTTTTCAAGGATAAAAAAAATGAAAACGACAAACAGTCCGCGCTCTGCAGTAATACTTCCGGTCGTTTACGCGGTCTGTGCTGCAGGGCATGTTTTCCCGCCACTTGAGTGACGTCACTCATTCAGATTTACGGCCCGGTTCAAAATATACCGTTTGTCGTCCGTCTTAAAGGAAGTGCGTCATCAATGACAACACCACGTGCACGGATAGCAAGACTTGTAAATTATAATGAACTTGTAAACTTGTGAATCATTTTTATACCTAGTCATTTGTGAAAGATACATATAGTAAACTGAATCAGCAACATATCTTTCCTTATTCCCATATCTTCTCTTCCTCTTTTGAATGATATTAACCGGAATTTTCTGTGTTGCATGTGTACTGAGGTATGATAATTATGATGAGTGTAAAAGTAGTTACTTTACTTCAGGTGGTGGAGATTCTATGCGTTAAAATGACAATAATGATAACAAAAATAATGGTAATAATAATAATAATAATAATGATAATAATAATGCTGCTGCAGTATTGCCTTGTATTTCTTTTTTTTAAGGTACGGACTAGATTTTTCAGGCGCGCTTTAATAGTTTTGGGTACGGTACCGGAGGTGCGGAGGTGCGGTACCGGAACGAGTGAAAAAAATTTAGGCGCGGAAGTACAGGTACGGACTATATGTGTTTCGAGGTGCGGAGGAGCGGTACCGGACTACCCGATATCCAGTAACGCGCCCAGCTCTGAAGAGAACACCATGTACCTTTAAGGAAGAAAGGGACATGGAAATTTTACAGTAAAGAGAGAAATAAGAGGAAATTACTACCCTTAACTTACACTACTGGTAACCTAAGCTGTGGGGGAAAATGACTTCATTACATAAGAACATAAGAACACAGAGACACAAGGAGAATGGAAGAGGACGTGTGGCCTACACAGTGCAACCTCAGGATCCCCCCTAATACTCACGATGGGTGAGGTGTAGTTTCAGGGGCACAGGTGGAGGCTTGATCCTCGTTTTACCGGCGGTACTAGGCACAGCACCAGTAACCTGTCACCTTACCGCACCAACACCTCACTCCACCTGTCGTGCGGACATTAACTGTTGCTTTACTCCGTTGTTAACTTACGCTACTTGCAATCTAGGTTGCGGGCGAGAATAATATGAATTTAGTTTGACGTCTTGCTGCAATCTGTCTGAAAACATATGAAGAAGGGTCAGTATAATCTTATTTCCGTGAAGTACTTATCCAATGAAGACTTGAAGCTATTGATACTCTGTGCGCTAATAACTGACAGTGGGAGTCTATTCCAGTGATCGACGACTCTATTCTTGAGAAAACTTTTGTGCACCAATGTGTTACATCGGTTTCCCTTTAACTTCATACCGTTGCCGCGTGTTATTGTGTTGGTGTCTCTCTGAAATAGACTATCTGGGTTAATATTGTCGAATCCATTAAGGATTTTGAACACTTCAATTAAGTCCCCTCTTATCCTTCACTTTTTTAGGGAAAACATATCTAAACGCTTTAAACGTTCGTCATATGGCAAGTTTCGGAGCGCTGGAATTTGTTTGGTTGCTCGTCGCTGTATCCTTTCTAGCAAAACTTGATCTTTGATATAGTTCGGTGACCAGAACTGAACGGCGTATTCTAGGTGTGGTCTTACAAATGCTAAATATAATCTCTTCATAAGTTCGGGTGATTTATAATCAAAGTTTCTTGAAATTAGTCCTAACATCATATTGGCTTTTTTACTCGCTGCAGAGCATTGATCACTCATTTTAAGAGTGTTACTGATAATGACACCAAGATCCTTTTCTTGTTTTACTTCGCTGAGCTCATGTCCTTGAATCTGATATTTAAAGTTAGGATTTTTTTCACCTATGGGCATTACTTTACATTTATCTACGTTAAAACTCATTTGCCATTTTTCGCTCCAGTCGGCAAGTCTTACTAAGTCTGATTGAATCTTTTCGCAACTTTCACTGTTCATTACCGTACCTCCTAATTTGGTGTCGTCGGCGAATTTGGCTACTTTTGATAGAATATCAGTTTCTAAGTCGTTCACGTAAATAATAAATAGTGATGGCCCCAGGACCGAACCTTGGGGCACGCCACTGGTGACGGGTTGCCAATCCGATGCTTCAACATTAAGAACTACACGCTGTTCTCTGTCGGTGAGCCAGTCATGAATCCACGCACATAGATGGTCGTTAATACCGTGGGAACGCGGTTTAGAAATAAGTCTAACGTGAGGAACTTTATCAAACGCTTTCTGAAAATATAGGTAAATTACGTCATAAGGGCTTCGGGCTTCCCAACATGTATAAGCATCGTTGAAAAAAGTTAGTAGGTTGGTTAGGCAAGACCGATTACTACGGAATCCGTGCTGACTATCAGTTATCAAATCATTTGTTTCAAGGAAAGTGATCATTTTATCCCTGATCATTTTTTCGAATAGTTTAATTAGGACAGACGTAAGGCTGATAGGACGATAATTACTGGCTTGTTTTTTATCTCTTTTTTTAAAGATCGGGGTAATATTGGCCTTTTTCCACTCGAGAGGCACACTGGCCTGTGCTAATGACTTGTTGAATATTAATGTTATGGGTAATTCTAGCTGTTGACTACATTCTCTCAACACGCGAGGAGAAAATTGTCGGGGCCCGGATATTTATTTGGATCTATTTTCTACAGGTACGCACGCACTTCGCTGATATCAATGTCGGTCAATGCAAGCTTATGTTCTTCAGGGCCTTGAATTTTTTTTCGGGGCTGGAATCGATGTCATGTTCTCTTTAAGGAAGAGAAGGGAAGTAGAATTTAATTACTCATTACGCATTTCAGTCACCTGCGCGCGCGCGTGTGTGTGTGTGTGTGTGTGTGTGTGTGTGTGTGTGTGTTTGTGTGCACACACACACACACACACACACACACACACACACACACACACACACACACAATTCCAATGTGGTAACAACAACAAAACAAGAGAGAGAGAGAGTTTTATAGTTTTTTTTTTACTGCTTCTGCCGTAACTGACCACACTGAAGACTCGTTGTGCTTTACGCCTTCCTTCCCTCACATATAGGTGAACGGAGGGAAAGAAGGTGGGGAAGGAAGGGAGGAGGAAGGGAGGGAAGCAAGAAGGGACTGGTCGATGTATAGATGGAGTTAATGGAGAAACGTGAGGGAGGAATTGAATGACTGAAGAAAGGAGGAAAGGAAACGAGGAAATGAAGGAGAAAAGGGAGAGGAAGTTAAATACTGAAAACGAGGCTGTTGGAAAGGGAAAGGGCGCTAAAGATGTGAAAAGGAATATATGAATGAATGAAGAGAAAGGAGGAAGGGAGACGGAGGAAAAGGAAAGGAGGTTGAAAAAGTTGAGGAGTTTGATATCTACGGCTATTTGGAAGGGAAAATGAATGAATGGAGGCAAGAAATAAGGAAGAGGCAAGGAAAGGAAAGGAGGTGTAAAAGATGAGTATGTTGACGGTAAAGGAGTAATGGAGTTAAGGAGCCATGTAGGACGAAAAAGAATGGAAGAAACGACGAGGAGGAAGTCAGATACAGAGGAAGGGAAGTGGCCAGGAAAGGGAAGGAGGGAATAAAGAGGACTGAGGAAGGGAATGATGGATGGAATGAGCATAACTGATGGAAGGAAAAAACGGAATGAAATGGGATGAAGAAAATATGTAAGGAAACGAGAAAAAAAAGGAAATATGAAGAGAAGCATAAAACTGCATAGGAAGAAAGGAAATGAGGCTAAAATAGAGAAGGAAAGTAACGAAAGATTAAGCAAGGAAAAAAGAAGAAAACTGATAAAAAAAGGAAGAAAAATGAAGGAAAGAAGAAAGGAAAAAAGCAGCGATAAATAAATAGATGAATCCATGGATGAAGGAAAAAAAGAAAGAGGAAAGAGGAAAAGGAGCGAGATGGCAAATATACATGAGAGCAGAAGAAGAAAGGAATGAATAAACGAATGAATGAGTTAACGGAGAAAGGGAGAGAGGGAGGGAGGGAGGGAGGAAAAATCTGGAGAAAAGAATAAAGGGATAGCTGAAAGGCGAAAGGACCAGTGACAAAAAGTAACAGAGGACATGGAAGGAATGGAGAATGAAAATTGGAACGAGAGAAGAAGTGTGAGGAGGAAGAGGAGGGAGGCAGGAAGGGGAGGGAGGGAGGGAGGGAGGGAATGACGTGTGGGAAGCGGGGTAACCAACATGATCACTTAACCCGTACAGTGTTTTGGTATTTTGTAATTTCCTCCTCATCCCAGCGTCGGATGAAAAATCGATGTTTTTTTTTGCATAAAACACCTTAAAACCATGAAAAATGAAGAAACAAAGCGTCTTGTGTGTATTGAATTGAATTGAATTTATTGATTAGGCTCAGACTTTATAAAAATGTATGGAGCTCCTCCAAAAGTAAAAATAGATAACAATATGTCCATGCAACAAGTAAATATCTGGTTATGTAACTAACCAAAACAAACACAACAATAATTCAATACATTAACTAGAGTAAAAAAAAGAGGTACTAAGAAATATAAATAATTGAAGGAGAATAATGAGTGCCAACACCTGACACTCATCTGAACATGCTTAGCACTGGCCTCAAGAACAGAGCTAAGTTTTTCATGATGGTAACATTGGTGGTTTGCATCAGTGATATATATTTGAAATGTGATGGCCTGTGTGTATAATAGCTTGGTATGTACATATCACGCAACCTTACAATTTCACTATCAGTGCACTCAAAAAGAAGTTTATCTCCCACAACACCAGAATCACACTTATTACAAAGCCGATTTTCTCTATTTACACCTTGATGCCTGCCAGCATTAACAGTTGCATTAACTGTTGTTACAAGTTCTTAATCTCGTCACCATTATTTCGTTGCTCTTCTGTAAGCTTGAAATGTAACACTCCATGCCATAATCCACCTTAACCATTTTGTAGTTACTGCACAGAGATTTTGTTATTATGTTGTTGTGCCAAGTTGCAATCCACTGGTCTTTCAATCTCAATTCCACAGCTTTTTTAACCCATGTTGTATTGGGAACATCTTGAGACAACCATAACCATGACATACCACACTCATCACAAATGTTTTTAATAATAACCATGGAGAAGTATATATCCCTAACCTATCCAAATGTAACAAGCAGTGATACATTACTGAACAAAATTCTGTATCTTTACCTAAAGTAATTTTAGACCAATATCCAATCATTCTGCTCTTTACATGTAGTCAAGTGGAAATACTCCCAGCTCACTATATTCCATTTCACTGCTAGTAATCCTATGAACTCCCAATGCCTGTTTTAAAAAATTCATATGCAAAGACTCTAACTCTCTAACTCTGTAAAATCCCCAAATCTCTGAGGCATATGTCAGTACGGGCAACACCGTGGTATTAAATAGTTCAGTTTGCATGTCGGCTGGCAAGTCAAATTTCCTACACTTT
>NW_026111703.1:312500-395436 GCF_024679095.1 Eriocheir sinensis
CGGGAATATTAAATTAATCGTAAACACCGCGACGGCGCAAAGGCTGCGTTTGTCGAGTCTGGGATGGCAGGAGCCGGCCGAGTGTTTTGGCGCGGCATGCGTTTCCCTCTTTGCTTCTGATTTCCCTCATTGTTTATTGAGAGAGAGAGCATTTTAATAGATATAATGCTTTCGTAATGCTTTAGTTAGTTGATATTGTTGTCATTACCAACATCTATCTATCTATCTACTACCCCACCCTTCACCCCCCACACACACTCATTGTGTGTATTTAGTGTGTGTGTGTGTGTGTGTGTGTGTGTGTGTGTGTGTGTGTGTGTGTGTGTTTTCTCTCTCTCTCTCTCTCTCTCTCTCTCTCTCTCTCTCTCTCTCTCTCTCTCTCTCTCTCTCTCTCTCTCTCTGATTACGTGTGACCTTGCTAGGCCTAATGGTACTGAAGACATCTGGATCAGTGTACATTGTAGAAAATTACCCTCAGCGTCTCAACAAACCTTTGAATATATACACGAGACCTTAAGATTATGTGCCTGAAGAGCAAAAGTTTTTATATGCTCGGTGCCTTAAATGATGCTTTACTATATACCTACCAGCAACAAACTAGGTACCATACTATGTATAAATAAACTACACCAGATTATTGACACCCGCGTCACCCCTCAGTCAGCCACACTTCTAGACATCATTGTTACTAACAAACATGACGGAACAATACACAAAGACATAATACCAAACACTATAGCAGACCGTGACCTTATAACAGCAACGGTTAAAATCACCAAACCTAAACGCAAGCCGGGAATGAGAACTTTTCGTCATCTCAGGGCTCACAGCAAAGACCTGACCTGTGATGGCTTAATAGGCGCTGCTCCCAACAGGAAATTTCCTCTACAGACAACGTAGACATCCAGCTACACTCCCTCACGTCTGTACTCTCAAACTGCCTGGAACAATGCGCTCCTTTTGTCACCAAAGAAATAAATGAGCCTTTTGACTCCTGGATAAACGACGAAATTCGCTCAGCTATGTCAACACGAAACACCCTTCAAGCGCGCCTGAGACAAAATCGTAATAATGCTGAGTTACTAGACCTATATAAACACCAACGCAATAGAGTAAAGTCACTGCTGCGTTATGCTGAACAATCATATTGCCGAGAAAAATATACGACTGTAGAGCCAATTCAGCGGCCACATGGAAAATAATACAAGACATCAACCCAGCAAAATAGAAACTAATAATAATAACTTCATAACGAACGTGAAATGCCGGATAAATCCACTAACAATGCAAAACAATCTCAATATTACAAATCAAAACCGTATTATACCCCAACAAGATGTAAACCACACTCATCTTTTCAGGGCCGGCCTAGCAGACATGAACACAGTCATATTAACTATTAAAAACCTAAAGAACACTAACTCAGCGGTTCAGATGGGATTACACTTCGGTACATCCAAGATTCCAAACCCGTTACGATCACATACATTACTACAATCATCAACACATCGATTGTTACTGGAAAATTCCCTACCATGTGGAAACACGCGACCGTCATACCTATCTATAAAAACAGAGACTGGGGGAACGTAAACAATTATCGGTCAATATCACTGTTACCCATTCTCTCAGAGATATCAGAAGAAAGTGTGGTCCATCAGATGACCACCTTACTAGAGTCCAAGCTTCTCTCTAACACTCAACACGGCTTCAGACCTAAACTTCCAACAGACCGCCCTTACCACGTTTACAAATAACATGCAGGAATATGGATGAGAAGAAACTATTGCTTATAACGTTGTGCGACCTATCAAAAGCCTTCAATTGCATAAAACACGATATCTTAATATAAACTGCTCAAGGTCAAAAAGTGTAGGTCAATAGTACCACGTCTACGACTGCACCAATACAATACGGAGTTCCTCAGGAAACTATCGACCAATTAGCCTGACATCTATTGTTTGTAAGTTAATGGAGACTATCATTCGCGACAATATGGTGAAATTCTTCGAAGAAAATAATATAATAAATAATTCGCAACATGGCTTCTGTAGTAAACGTTCGTGTTTGACTAACTTACTTGATTTTGTTCACTATATTTTTGAGGTGTTCGATGAAAGCAGATCAGTAGATATCATATATCTGGATTTTCAAAAGGCATTTGATAAGGTCCCACACAAACTATAGATCAGCAAACTACTGTCGCACGGTATCTAGGGTAACATTAACAATTGTCTTGTGGACTGGCTCTCTGAGCGGAAACAGAGTAGTTCTAAACGGTGTTACATCTAACTGGCTCGATGTCAAAAGCGGCGTACCTCAAGGATCAGTGCTTGGCCCCATGCTCTTCTTAATTTATGTTAATGATATCGATGATGGGCTCACTTGCAAAGTATCAAAATTTGCTGATGACACAAAAATTGCTTGTAAAGTAACTGCGATACTCGACGAAGAAGCTTTACAATCAGATATAGATCGACTTGCACGTTGGGCCAATCAATGGCAAATGAAATTGAACGTTGACAAATGTAAAGTGTTGCACATCGGAAAAAATAACAATCGCGTTCGGTACGTAATGAATGGCCAACAACTGTCTGCAGTAAGTAAAGAAAAGGATCTTGGAATCACTATATCAAGCGATTTAAAGCCCGGTCAGCATTCTTCAGAGGTAGTTAAAACTGCAAACAAATTGGTTGGCTTCATCGGACGAGTCTTTAATAATAAATCGGAAAAAGTAATTAAAACTGTATAATTCGTTGGTTCGACACCGTCTAGAGTACTGTGTACAGTTTTGGTCTCCCTACTACAGAAAAGACATAGAAAAGTTGGAACGGGTCCAACGAAGAGTAACAAAGATGATTCCTAGGTTGAGAAATTTGTCATATGAACAAAAGCTTAAAAAGTAAATTTATTCAGCCTATCAAAACGAAGAATGCGAGGCGATCTAATAGAAGTGTTTAAAATGTTCAAAGGATTCAGTGATATTAATGCGGAAGATTACTTTACAATTGATCGATCAAATAGAACAAGAAGAAATCACAATTTGAAGATAAGTGGTAAAAGATTCTCGTCGCACGAAGCTAAACACTTCTTCATCAATCGAGTTGTTAATGTTTGGAACTCTCTACCTTGTGATGTCGTTGATAGTACAACAGTTACGGCCTTCAAGAATAGATTAGACAAGTGTTTTGAATCATACCAGCAACTAAGATATTACTCATTGTCGTAATAACGTTAAATTCTTTCGAATACTGGTGTCCTTGTCCGCTTTTATCGCCCGGTTAGTGGTAGCAGTAATGGTAGTTCTTTCCTCTTTCCTACATAAATTCCATGCAGTTTTTCCATGCTGCATGTTTTTTTCTTTCCTGCCAGCTTTGGCTGGAGGGATGGGAGGGTAGGGAGGAGCCTTCGCCTTTGCTGTCCTTCATTTTCCACCTTTGATTAGATAGTTAGTGTAGCTTGTCACAAACAACCTCGTAAGGACCAGCAGGTCTGCTGTTGTTTGTTCTTCCTTTGTGTTTCTTTGTACTGATAGTCTTCTACCTCTCAAATTCCGCCGCCATGTTGCCTCCTTTTCTATCTTCTGTCGATATTTTCACGCTCACTGCTTTTCTGAACTTGCTAACTGCATGCCTTCCACCTTTTATGCGGCCCCGCCGCACACGACTTTCTACTCATGCTCATCCCTACACTGTCCAAAGCCCTTATGCAAGAGTTAACGAGCATCTTCACTCTTTTATCCCTCACGCTGGTAATTTCTGGAACGATCTTCCTTCATCTGTATTTCCTCCTGCCTACGGTTTGAACTCATTCAAGAGAAAGGTATCAGGACACCTCTTCTCACGTAACTAACTGCTCTTTCGCAAACCTCTTCTGAGTCTTTACATGAGCAGCTAGTAGCTAGCTTTTTGGGGTTTCCTTTATGGTACTTTAGGAGAGGATGTTTGAGACGCAGATATAACTGGCAAAAACAGGCTTAGCTGCCAAATGTGGATGATTACGGCACTCGTAGGAGCAACTTTGGGGTAGACTTCGCTAAAACATAAACAGGCACTGGTAGCGAGGCTGTAATAGGTGTCGTCATGTTGCACCGCCTCTCACTAAATTACAGGTTCACGTAGTAGAGGGTAAAGTTTTGAACTGGGTCAAGGCGTGGCTTAGCAATAGGAAGCAAAGAGTGCAAATCAATGGTAAAAGATCTGACTGGGGATGTGTTACGAGTGGGGTCCCACAAGGTTCGGTATTAGGTCCACTTTTGTTTATTATTTATATCAATGACTTAGATACAGGAATTAGTAGTGATGTTAGTAAATTTACAGATGATACCAAGATCGGTAGAGTAATTGAGTCGGATCAGGACGCTAGTATTCTCCAAGGTGAACTCAACAGATTGTATGACTGGGCGGATAAATGGAGTTCAATGTAGGGAAGTGCAGTATTCTGAGTGTAGGTAGGAACAACCCCTCACATAACTATTGCTTAAATGACACTCTCATAAGTAGGTCTGGGTGCGAGAGGGATTAGGGGTCTTAGTGAGCTCTGATCTCCGTCCAAGGGCACAATGCATTCAAGCTAGAAAACGAGCTAAGAGGTGACTGGGATTTATTTCAAGGAGCGTAAGCAACAGAAGCCCCGAAGTCCTCCTCAAACTCTATCTAGCATTAGTTAGACCTCATCTTGACTATGCGGTTCAGTTCTGGTCACCTTACTATAGAATGGATATCAAAATGTTAGAATCGGTGCAGAGGAGGATGACTAAGATGATTCAGGGGTTGAAAAACTTGCCATACGAGGAAGACTCAAACAGTTAAACTTGCATTCTCTAGAAAGGCGAAGAGTACGTGGAGACATGATCGAGGTTTATAAATGGATGAAGGGCTTTAATAAGGGAGACATTCATAAGGTTTTGTTGGTAAGAGAACCGGGTAGGACACGAAGTAATGGGTTTAAACTGGATAAATTCAGATTCAACAGGGACATAGGCAAAAATTGGTTTACTAACAGGGTGGTGGATAAGTGGAATAGGCTTAGCAGTCATGTGGTGAGTGCCAATACAATTGTCACATTCAAAAATAGACTAAAGTTCATGGACAGCGATATTAGGTGGGGTTAGATACACGGGAGCTTAGGGTCAAAGGAGCTGCCTTGTACAGGCCTACCGGCCTCTTGTGAACTCCTGCGTTCTTATGTTCTTATGTTATGTTCTCACTCATCAGGGGTGTTTAGCAGGATTTTTGTCTCATTATTACTTTTTTGCCCTTGAGCTTCCTCATTTGCTGTAAAAAAGAAAATGACATCGATGTAACGTTAAACTATGACTTACCAGTAACCATCACTTCAACCGGCAATCTCTCTCTCTCTCTCTCTCTCTCTCTCTCTCTCTCTCTCTCTCTCTCTCTCTCTCTCTCTCTCTCTCTCTCTCTCTCTCTCTCTCTCTCTCTCTCTCTCTCTCTCTCTCTCTCTCTCTCTCTCTCTCTCTCTCTCTCTCTCTCTCTCCGCGTTCGGGTGTGCGGGCGAGCACACAAAAAGCAGAAAGACTTGAAAAGGAAAATAAGTAATGATCAAAGTGAAAGAAAAAAAACAGCTGGAGGAAGAAGAAAAAGGAGACACAAAAGCCAAGCAGATGCAAAGGAAGAGAGGGAAAGGGGAATAATATAATATTTTGAAAGAAAAGGAACATTAATGAATATAATTAAAAAAATTATAATGAGGATGATATTGCTACTACTACTTCTACTACAACTACTACTACTACTACTACTACTACTACTACTACTACTACTACTACTACTACTACTATTTCTTCTACCAGCAGCGCCACTACCATATAAAGCCTAATCACACAAAAAAGGTCTAGACTAATATTTCAACTGCCGGAGGAATCTTTAAGACGAGCAAGTTCTTCAAAGCTTCTAAGACACCTCGAAACACGCCGAGTAAAGCCTCGAGCCGCGGGGTGTGTCGGGGCGGCTTTTTCTCTCTGTCGCAAAATCTCTCCCTCACAACGTACATTTGAATGCTGATATTTCACTATTCAAATGTCTTTCTTGGGTATCCCTCACGCCCGCATTTTCCTCCTCCTCCTCCTCCTCCTACTCCTCCTCCTCCTCCACCGAATAAACGAATTTCACTGGAAAAGAGACGCTTACGCGAGAATATGAATCTTCAAGTATTTGAAGAACTTCAGTAACGTTGACCACTCCATTTTTTTTGTTACAAACCATCCCATGAACTAGAAACAACGGTTTATCCAGTCAAGTGAAGCGAGGCAATACAGACATTGCTAGGCATTTCTTTTCAAACCAAATCATGCGTCAATGGAACAACCTCCCTGCTGAAGTCTTAAATTCAGAAACCATCAACTTTGAAAAATCGCATCTACTGTTACTTCGCGAATCAAGCGTAAACAGAACGTGCGCACCAAAGTGCTTTGATCTGCTCTGGAGGCACCAAGTGACTGTCGAACAGATCACAGTACTGGAAGGGCAACCTCGTAGTGAGCCAATAGGCTTCATCTTGGCTTGATCTGCTCTGGAGGCACCAAGTGACTGTCGAACAGATCACAGTACTGGATAAGGCGGCCTCGTAATGAGCCAATAGGCTTCATCTTGGCTTGATCTGCTCTGGAGGCACCAAGTGACTGTCGAACAGATCACAGTACTGGAGAGGGCGGCCTCGTAGTGAGCCAATAGGCTTCATCTTGGCTTGATCTACACTGGAGGCACCAAGTGACTGTCGAACAGATCACAGTACTGGAGAGGGCGGCCTCGTAGTGAGCCAATAGGCTTCATCTTGGCCGCCTTTCAATGGGTCCTTGTTTCCTCCTCCTCGTCCTCGTCCTCGTCCTCGTCCGTGTTCTTCTCATAAGTTCGACCTGTCCTTCAATACCTCTTCCTTTACTCAGGTTTCTACATCATCGACTCCTCCTCCTCCTCCTCCTCTTCATCTTCTTCTTCCCCCTGTGCGCGTAATAACGAGGACAAACCTAATTTTTAAAAGTTATATCCAAACGACGATCCGCTGATTCGAACGCCTTACAGACGATCATGACAGTGCTAAGACCTCCCTCACGGCAGGAGGAGGAAGAGGCGGAGTGATGGAAGAGAGAAGAGAAAGGCGAGATGAGAGCCAATGGAGTGTGTGTGGAGAATCAAATTTGATTAGTAATGGTAAATAGAGAGAGAGAGAGAGAGAGAGAGAGAGAGAGATTGATTGATTGATTGATTGATTGATTGGCCTCAAGGTAGTTACATAGATTATTTTACACATTGTCTTTAAAAGCCACTAGTCCATTGAGCCGTAGCTCTCTTATG
This sequence comes from Eriocheir sinensis, assembly GCF_024679095.1. Lineage (NCBI taxonomy): Eukaryota > Metazoa > Arthropoda > Malacostraca > Decapoda > Varunidae > Eriocheir > Eriocheir sinensis. The sequence goes on from NW_026111703.1 coordinate 319,814, forward strand.
GACTACATGTTATATATATATATATATATATATATATATATATATATATATATATATATATATATATATATATATATATATATATATATATATATATATATATATATATATATATATATATATATATATATATATATATAATATATATATATATATATATATATATAAGTGAGCATAACAGGTGCGACAAGGTCTATCAAAAATATATTAAAGATTGCAAAAAAATTAAGTATGGCTAACTCAGAATGCATACTATATACATGTGCACCCCAATACAAAATTAATGAAAATAGGCTTTTGTTCATGATTAACAGAACAAAGTGATAATACTAATACTAATAATAACAATAGCAATAGCAACAAAAATACTACTAACAGTAATAATAGTTTCATAACAATATTACTAATAATAATGATAATGACAATAAAAAAAAAATAATAATGACAGACATGATAATAATGAGACATGATAATAATGATAGACATAATAATGATAGACATGATAATAATGATAAACATGATAATAGTGACAGTAGTAACGCATAATAATAATAATAATAATAATAATAATAATAATAATAATAATAATAATAATAATAATAATAATAATAATAATAATAATAATAATAATAATAATAATAATAATAATAATAATAATAATAATAATAATAATAATAATAATAATAATAATAATAATAATAATAATAATAATAATAATAATAATAATAATAATAATAATAATAATAATAATAATAATAATAATAATAATAATAATAATAATAATAATAATAATAATAATAATAATAATAATAATAATAATAATAATAATAATAATAATAATAATAATAATAATAATAATAATAATAATAATAATAATAATAATAATAATAATAATAATAATAATAATAGTGATAATAAAATTATAATAGTGATACTGATCCTGAACATTACTATTACATATTCTAATAGTAGTAGTAGTAGTAGTAGTAGTAGTAGTAGTAGCAGTAGTAGCAGTGGTAGTAGCAGTAGTAGTAGCAGTAGAAAAGGGAGGGAAAGGGGGAAGGAGAAGGATAGGGTGAAAGCATAGCAGGCACTCTTTAACATGCCTTAATGTGAGGTAGTTAAGGTATATATTTCACTGAAAAATATTAAGTATAATTACCATGTAACAATGAAAATAAATTTCTTTTAAATGAGACTTGATTATCATTATTTAGAAGGGACTGAGGCAAGGTATTCCAGCTTTTTGATCCCCATGACAGAACACTCTGCTGGGCGTGTGTGCTCCTGCATAACGGTGGACGCAATTGATGAGTTCTACGGGGCACAGAGCGGGGCATCACAGTAAAGCCAGGGTATACAGGGAAAGAGTGAAGAGCTTTGTGTACAAATAAGTTAGTTTGAAGGTATATAATATCGGGAAGCTTTAACAACCTAAAATCTCTAAAAATACAATTTGTATGAGCATACCGATCTTTAAAGAACATAACACGTAAGAGTTTTTTTTGTGAAATAATCAGGCTGTCGATGAAGGTGTTATAGGCGCCTCCCCATATGGCACAACAGTATAGAAGGTGCGGATATATTAGAGAGAATCTCTTAATCTGTATATTACGCCCGTTAGCAGGGCTACCTTTGATTTTACCATGTCAATGTGTCGTTTCCATGTTAATTTATTATCGATAGTTATACCTAAAAATTTAAAATAAGTAACTACATTTAATGCAAAATTATTAATTTTTATTGATGTATGAACTGGCTGAGTCGTGAGTGGACTAGAAATCATGAACTTAGTTTTGTTAATATTTAATGTTAATTTATTACTCATGATCCAATTTGATACATTGATAAGCTCAGTATTTAAAGCGTCTGTTATATCTTCAAGATCATGTCCTTGAATGAAAATTGTGGTATCGTCGGCAAATAAAAGGAATTTTAATTTATTGCTGCTATGAATTATGTCATTTATATAAATTAAGAAAAGAATCGGGCCAAGAATTGATCCCTGAGGCACACCACATGCAGTATCTGTATAAGAACATAAGAACATAAGAATGCAGGAGTCTACAAGAGGCCGGTAGGCCTGTACAAGGCAGCTCCTTTGACCCTAAGCTCCCGTGTATCTAACCCCACCTAATATCGCTGTCCATGAATTTATCTAGTCTATTTTTGAATGTGACAATTGTATTGGCACTCACCACATAACTGCTAAGCCTATTCCACTCATTCACCACCCTGTTAGTAAACCAATTTTTGCCTATGTCCCTGTTGAATCTGAATTTATCAAGTTTAAACACATTACTTAGAGTCCTACCCGGTTCTCTTACCAACAAAACCTTATGAATGTCTCCTTATTAAAGCCCTTCATCCATTTATAAACCTCGATCATGTCTCCACGCACCCTTCGCCTTTCTAGAGAATGCAAGTTTAACTGCTTGAGTCTTTCCTCGTATGGCAAGTTTCTCAACCCCTGAATCATCTTAGTCATCCTCCTCTGCACCGATTCTAACATTTTGATATCCATTCTATAGTAAGGTGACCAGAACTGAACCGCATAGTCAAGATGAGGTCTAATGGCGATGACACATTGTTAAACGATGTACATTGTTTCCTGTGTGCTAAGTAACTTTTGAACCAATTATGCGCATTGCCACGAATTCCATAAACAAACAATTTATCTAGTAGACTGTTATGAGAAATGGTGTCAAAAGCTTTAGTGAGATCACAGAACACAGTTATCTGGAACATTTTTGCATCCAAAGCATTGTAAATATTTTGACAAAGATGGTGAAGTGCTAATTCAGTAGAATACTTAGGACGGAAGCAATACTGAACGGAGGTGAGGAGTGAGTGTTTGGACAGGTAATTAATTAGTCTTACTGACATCATTTTTTTTTATAATTTTGCTAAAGCTGGGTAAGATAGAAATAGGTCTGTAATTAAGTGGTAATGAAGAGTCTCCCTTCTTAAAGATTGGAACAACACGTGCCATCTGCAGGTGACTTGGAAAAGAGCCCTCTTTAAAAGATGTATTAATTATATAATCTAAAAAGGGAGAAACTAGGTCACAACATTCCTTAATTATTTTAATACTAATGTCATCATGTCCCGGGGAAGAGGCTTTTATATTACGAATGACAGACTTAACTTCTGGTAGTGTAGTGGGTCGTAAGTAGGAAGAAAATGGAACCGATTCGGGGAGATAAGTGGTAAAAGGTGTTTGGGTCTCTGGGATGATCGTGGCTAACGTGTTGCCAATATTACTGAAATAGTTATTGAAAGCGTTTGCTACATTAAAAGAATCTGTTACGGTATCACCATTGAATAAAAAAGATGAAGGAAGTTTCGCTTGTTTTTAGCGAGTAGACTATTTATAGTAGACCAGGTCTTTTTGGAGTCCCCTGCTTCACTTGACAGTTTGTTTTTATAGTAATTTGCTTTGGCAGTTCTTATGGTCGTTGTTAATTTATTTCTATTGGATTTAAAGAAAGAGAGTTTGGTGTGTCTGTTCGTTTCACTGTATTTACTTTTTTTCTCGTGGCATTTCTTGTCTTTTCCTGTTCATCGTTATTCTGCGATAATTTACAGGTGTTATTTTCCGGTTTTTCCGCATAAGTCGCAATACGTGCTTGCATTCAAACATAACATTTACTTGGTGAGTGTGTATTATTTCTGTTTAGTTTTACTATTCTAATAACCTGTTATGTTATTTACTCTACGATAGTTTCAGTGCAATACTTTTTCAATCAACAATCATTTACTAGCTGTTTATTTCAAATTTTACAGTAATATACTGTAACATTATCTTACTACATGTTCTCGTAATGAGTTAAGCATTTTACCGTTTCTTCTAGGATAACTAAATGTTGATAATAGGTTTTTCTTCTTACATATTCACATACTAAGTTTGTCTTGTTTTACGGTTTTATGTGATAATGTACTGTTTTTTTCTACGTTTTTTCAACGATAATTTATCGTCTGACACTCACCTACGCCAGAACAGGCTGGGCCGACCACCAGGCCCCACCGGGAAGAAACCTTGGGCCGACCGTCAGGATCCACCGGGAAGAAGCCTTGGGCCGACCGTCAGGATCAACCGGGAAGAAGCCTTGGGCCGACCATCAGGAACCACCGGGAAGAAGCCTTGGGCCGACCATCAGGATCCACCGGGAAGAAGCCTACCGGCTCAATAGGCCACGACGTAGAAAAAAAAAAGAAAAAAAAAATATATATAAATATATATATATATATATATATATATATATATATATATATATATATATATATATATATGTATATATATATATATATATTTATACATATATATTTATATATATATATATATATATATAAATATATATGTATAAATATATATATATATATATATATATATATATATATATATATATATATATATATATATATATATATATATATATATATATATATATATATATATATATATATATATATATATATATATATATATATATATATATATATATATATATATATATATATATATATATAGAGATACAAACCACTGCTTGTGGAACGACGAGTGTTATTATTACTGGCAACAACTGAGCACATATTGTAGTATTATGTTTAAGACTTGTCATATATATATATATATATATATATATATATATATATATATATATATATATATATATATATATATATATATATATATATATATATATATATATATATATATATATATATATATATATATATATATATATATATATATATATATATATATATATATATATATATATATATATATATATATATATATATATATATATATATATATATATATATATATATATATATATAGAGAGAGAGTGTGTGTGTGTGCCTCCACCTTCCTACAGGGTCAGATTAGTGCAGTCCAGCCTTATAATATCATATTACCTTCAAGCCTCTCTGCAGCTCATAACACCTTTTGATTCCCTAGCATTGAGCCAGAGAGTGCCTCCTTCCTACTGCTGGATCTTGCTAGAGGGTCAGATAAGTGCAGTCCAGCTTTTCACAAGCATAGTTATAACACCTCCAAGCCTCTCTGCAGCAGATGACACCTTTTGATTCCGTAGCACGAAGCCAGTGAGTGCCACCTTCCTACACCTTCACTTTCCTACTGGGTCAGATTACTGCAGTCCAACATTTCAGTAGCATAGTTATAAGACCTCCAAGCCCCTCTGCAGCACATGCAACCTTCTGATTCCCTAGCACAGAGCTTGAGAGTGCCACGTTCTTACTGTTTCACCTTTTATCAGGGTCAGATTAGTATAATCCAGGCTTTCACTAGCATAGTTATAACACCTTTAAGCCACTCTGCAGCACATGACACCTTTTAGTTCCTGACAACTGAATTAGAAAGTGCCTCATTCCTATTGTTACACCTTACTACAGGGTCAGATTAGTGCAGTCCAGCCTTTCACTAGCATAGTTATAACACCTCCAAGCCTCTCTTCAGCAAATGACACCTTCTAATTCCTTAGCACTGACCTTGAGAGTGGCACCTTCCTACAGGGTCAGATTTGTGCAGTCCAGCCTTTCATTAGCATAGTTATAACACCTCAAAGCCTCTCTGCAGCCCATGACACCTAATTCCCTAGCACTGAGTCAGAGAGAGTCACCTTCCTACACCTCCACCTTCCTACAGGGTCAGATTAGTGCAGTCCAGCATTTCACTAGCATATTTAAAACACCTCCAAGCTTCTCTACAGCACATGACACCTTCTGATTCCCTAGCACAGAGCTTGAGAGTGCCACCTTCCTACACCTTCACCTTCCTACAGGGACAGATTAGTGCAGTCCAGCCTTTCACTATCGTAGTTATAACACCTTCAAACAACTCTGCAGGACATGACACCTTCTAACTCCTTTGCATAGAGCCAGAGAGTGCCTCCTTCGTACAGTTGCATCTTCCTACAGGGACAGATTAGTGCAGTCCAGCCTTATAATATCATACTACCTTCAAACCTATCTGCAGCACATGACATCTTTTGATTCCTTAGCATTGAGCCAGAGAGTGCTTCCTTCCTACAGGTGGATCTTGCTACAGGGTCAGATAAGTGCAGTCCAGTCTTTCACTAGTAGGGTTATAACACCGCCAAGCCTCTCCGCTGCAAATGAAACCTTCTGATTCCCTAACACTGAGCCAGAGTGTTCCACCTTCCTACACCTTCACCTTCCTACAGTGTCAGATTAGTGCAGACCGGCCTTTCACTAGCATAGTTATAACACCTCCAAGCTTCTCTACAGCAGATGCCACCTTTTGATTCCCTAACACAGAGCCTGGGAATGCCACCTTCCTACACTTTCACTTTCCTACAGGGTCAGATTAGTGCAGTCCGGCCTTTCACTAGCATATTACTAACACCTCCAAGCCTCTCTGCAGCACATGACACCTGATTCCTTAGTACTGACCCAGAGAGTGCCACCTCCCTTCACCTTCACCCTCTTACAGGATCAGTTTAGTGCAGTCCAGCCTTTCACTAGCATAGTAATATCATATCCAAGCTTCTCTGTAGCACATGACACCTTCTGATTCCCTAGCACTGAGCCAGAGAGTGCCACCTTCCTACACCTTCACCTTCCTTCAGGGATTAGATTAGTGCAGTCCAGCTTTTTACTAGCATAGTTATAACACCTCAAAGTCTCTCTGTAGTACATGACACCTTCTGATTCCCTAGCACTGCGCTTGAGAGTGCCACATTCCTACACCTTTACTTTCCTAGAGGGTCAGATTAGTGCTGTCCAGTTTTTTACTAGCATAGTTATAACACCTCAAAGTCTCTCTGTAGTACATGACACCTTCTGATTCCCTAGCACTGCGCTTGAGAGTGCCACATTCCTACACCTTCACTTTCCTACATGGACAGAGTAGTACAGTCCAGTCTTTCACTACCATAGTTCTAACACCTCCAAGCCTCTCTGCAGCACATGCAACCTGATTCCCTATATATCGAGGTGCTTTCATCTGCTCCTCTATATGGAGCTGTTTACATCTGCTCCTCAATATGAAGGTGCTCTCACCTGGTGCACAATATCGAAGTGCTATCATCTGCTCCTCAATATCGAAGTGCTATCAACTGCTCCTCAATATGGAGCTGTTTACATCTGATCCTCAACATCAAGGAGCTTTCTTCTGCTCCTCAATATCAAGGTGCTTTCATCTGCTCCTCAATATCAATGTGCTTTCATCTGCTCCTCAATATCGATGTGCTTTCATCTGGTCCTCAATATCAAGGTGCTTTGATCTGCTCCTCAATATCAAGGTGCTTTCTTCTGTTACTAAATATCGAGGTTCTTTCATCTGCTTCTCAATTTGGATGTGCTTTCATCTACTCCTTAATATCGAGGTGCTTTCATCTGCTTCTCAATATGGATGTGCTTTCATCTGCTCATCATTATCGAGGTGCTTTCATCTGCTCCTCAATATCGAGGTGCTTTCTTCTACTCATCAATATCGAGGTGCTATCATCTACTCCTCAATATCGATGTGCTTTCATCTGCTCCTCAACATCGAGGTGGTATCATCTGCTTCTCAATATCGAAGTGATTTTATCTGCTCCTCAATATCGAGGTGCTTTCATTTGCTCCTCAATATCGAAGTGATTTTATCTGCTCCTCAATATCGAGGTGCTTTCATCTGTTCCTCAATATCGAAGTGATTTTATCTGCTCCTCAATATCGATGTGCTTTCATTTGCTCCTCAATATCGAGGTGGTATCATCTGCTCCTTAATATCGAGGTTGTATCATCTGCTCCTTAATATCGAGGTGCTTTCATCTGTTCCTCAATATCGAAGTGATTTTATCTGCTCCTCAATATCGATGTGCTTTCATTTGCTCCTCAATATCGAGGTGGTATCATCTGCTCCTTAATATCGAGGTTGTATCATCTGCTCCTTAATATCGAGGTGCTTTCATCTGTTCCTCAATATCGAGTTGCTTTCATCTGCTTCTCAATATCGATATGCTATCATGTGTTCCTCAATATCAAGGTGCTTTGATCTGCTCCTCAATATCAAGGTGCTTTCATCTCCTGCTCAATAACAATGTGCTTTCATCTTCTCCTCAATATCAAGGTGTTTTCACTTGCTCCTCAATATCATGGAGCTTTCACCTGCTCCTCAATATCGATGTACTTTCACCTACTCCTCAATATCGATGTACTTTCACCTGCTCCACCATATCGATGTACTTTCACCTACTCCTCAATATCGATGTACTTTCACCTGCTCCTCCATATCGAGTTGCTATTATATGCTCCTCAATATCGAGGGGCTTTCATCTGCTCCTCAATATCGATGTGCTTTCACCTGCTCCTCAATATCGAGGTGCTTTCATCTGCTCCTCAATATCGAGGTGCTTTCATCTGCTCTTCAATATCAAGGTGCTTTCATCTGCTCCTCAATATCGATGTGCTTTCACCTGCTCCTCAATATCGAAGTGCTATCATCTGCTCCTCAGTATCAATTTGCTTTCATCTGCTCCTCAATATCGAGGTGAATTCAACAGCTCTTCAATATCGAGGTGCTTTCACCTGCTCCTCAATATCGAGGTGCTTTCACCTGCTCCCCAATATAGATGTGCTTTCACCTGCTCCTTAATATCGCGGTGCTTTCATCTTTTCCTCAATATCGAGGTGCTTTCATCTTCTCCTCTATATCGAGGTGCTTTCATCTGCTCATCATTATCGAGGTGCTTTCATCTGCTCATCATTATCGAGGTGCTATCATCTGCTCCCCAATATCGATATTCTTTCATCTGCTCTTCAATATCAATGTGCTCTCATCTGCTCCTATATATCGAGGTGCTTTCATCTGCTCCTCTATATGGAGGTGTTTAAATTTGCATCTCGATATCAAGGTGCTCTCACCTGCTGCTCAATATCGAGGAGCTTTGATCTGCTCCTCCATATCAAGGTGCTTTCTTCTGTAACAAAATATCGAGGTGCTTTCATCTGCTCCTCTATATGGAGGTGTTTACATCTGCATCTCAATATCAAGGTGCTCTCACCTGCTGCTCAGTATCAAGGTGCTTTTATCTGCTCCTCAATATCAATGTGCTTTCATCTGTTCCTCAATATCGAGGAGCTTTGATCTGCTCCTCCATATCAAGGTGCTTTCTTCTGTAACAAAATATCGAGATGCTTTCATCTGCTCCTCAATATTGAGTTGCTTTCATATGCTCCTCATTATCGAGGTGTTTTCATTTGCTCATCAATAGAAGTGCTATCATCTACTACTCAATATCGATGTGCTTTCATCTGCTTCTCAATATCGAGGTGGTATCATCTGCTCCTCAATAAAGAGGTGCTATCATCTGCTCCTCAATATCGAGGTGCTTTCATCTGCTCCTCAATATCGATGTGCTGTCATTTGCTCCTCAATATCGAGGTGCTTTCATCTGCTCCTCAATATCGAGGTGGTATCATCTGCTCCTCAATATCGAGGTGCTTTCATCTGTTCCTCAATATCGAGGTGCTTTCATCTGCTCCTCAATATCGATGTGCTATCATATGTTTCTCAATATCAAGGTGCTTTCATCTCCTCCTCAATAACAATGTGCTTTCATCTTCTCCTCAATATCAAGGTGCTTTCACCTGCTCCTCAATATCGATGTGCTTTCATCTGCTCCGCAATATCGAGGTGTTTTCATCTGCTCGTCAATATCAAAGTGCTTTCATGTGCCAAACAATATCAAGGTGATTTCTTCTGCTAATCAATATGAAGGTGCTTTCATCTTCTCTTCAATATGGATTTGCTTTCATCTGCTCCTCAATATCGAGGTGCTTTCATCTGCTCTTCATTATCGAGGTGCCTTCATCTGCTCCTCAATATCGAGATGCTTTCACCTGCTCATCAATATCGAGGTGCTATCATCTTCTCCTCAATATCGATGAGCTTTTATCTGCTCCTCAATATCGATGTGGTATCATCTGCTCCTCAATATCGAGGTGATTTCATCTGTTGCTCAATATCGAGGTGCTTTCATCTTCTCCTCAATATCGAGTTGCTATCATGTGTTCCTCAATATCAAGGTGCTTTCATCTCCTTCTCAATAACAAGGTGCTTTCATCAACTCCTCAATATCAAGGTTCTTTCACTTTCTCCTCAATATCGAGGTGCTTTCATTTGACCTCAATATTAAGGAGCTTTCACCTGTTCCTCAATATATATGTGCTTTCACCTGTTCCTCAATATAGATGTGCTTTCACATGTTCCTCAATATAGATGTGCTTTCACCTGTTCCTCAATATAGATGTGCTTTCACCTGTTCCCCAATATATATGTGCTTTCACCTGTTCCTCAATATAGATGTGCTTTCACCTGTTCCTCAATATAGATGTGCTTTCACCTGTTCCTCAATATAGATGTGCTTTCACCTGCTCCTCAATAACGATGTGCTTTCACCTGTTCCTCAATATAGATGTGCTTTCACCTGCTCCTCAATATCGATGTGCTTTCACCTGCTCCTCAATATCGATGTGCTTTCACCTGTTCCTCAATATAGATGTGCTTTCACCTGTTCCTCAATATAGATGTGCTTTCACCTGCTCCTCAATATCGATGTGCTTTCACCTGTTCCTCAATATAGATGTGCTTTCACCTGCTCCTCAATATCGATGTGCTTTCACCTGTTCCTCAATATAGATGTGCTTTCACCTGCTCCTCAATATAGATGTGCTTTCACCTGTTCCTCAATATTGATGTGCTTTCACCTGCTCCTCAATATCGATGTGCTTTCACCTGTTCCTCAATATTGATGTGCTTTCACCTGCTCCTCAATATCGATGTGCTTTCACCTGCTCCTCAATATCGATGTGCTTTCACCTGTTCCTCAATATAGATGTGCTTTCACCTGCTCCTCTCTATCGATGTGCTTTCACCTGCTCCCCAATATAGATGTGCTTTCACCTGCTCCCCAATATAGATGTGCTTTCACCTGCTCCCCAATATAGATGTGCTTTCACCTGCTCCTCAATATAGATGTGCTTTCACCTGCTCCCTAATATAGATGTGCTTTCACCTGCTCCTCAATATATATGTGCTTTCACCTGTTCCTTAATATAGATGTGCTTTTACCTGCTCCGCAATATTGATGTGCTTTCACCTGCTCCCCAATATAGATGTGCTTTCACCTGCTCCCTAATATAGATGTGCTTTCACCTGCTCCCCAATATAGATGTGCTTTCACCTGCTCCTCAATATAGATGTGCTTTCACCTGCTCCCCAATATAGATGTGCTTTCACCTGCTCCCCAATATAGATGTGCTTTCACCTGCTCCCTAATATAGATGTGCTTTCACCTGCTCCTCAATATAGATGTGCTTTCTCCTGCTCCTCAATATAGATGTGCTTTCACCTGCTCCCCAATATATATGTGCTTTCACCTGCTCCCTAATATAGATGTGCTTTCACCTGTTCCTCAATATAGATGTGCTTTCACCTGCTCCCTAATATAGATGTGCTTTCACCTGTTCCTCAATATAGATGTGCTTTCACCTGTTCCTCAATATAGATGTGCTTTCACCTGTTCCTCAATATAGATGTGCTTTCACCTGTTCCTCAATATAGATGTGCTTTCACCTGTTCCTCAATATAGATGTGCTTTCACCTGCTCCCTAATATAGATGTGCTTTCACCTGTTCCTCAATATAGATGTGCTTTCACCTGTTCCTCAATATAGATGTGCTTTCACCTGTTCCTCAATATAGATGTGCTTTCACCTGCTCCCAAATATAGATGTGCTTTCACCCGTTCCTCAATATAGATGTGCTTTCACCTGCTCCCTAATATAGATGTGCTTTCACCTGTTCCTCAATATAGATGTGCTTTCACCTGTTCCTCAATATAGATGTGCTTTCACCTGCTCCCCAATATCGATGTACTTTCACCTGTTCCTCAATATAGATGTGCTTTCACCTGCTCCCCAATATCGATGTGCTTTCATCTGCTCCTCAATATAGATGTGCTTTCACCTGCTCCTCAATATAGATGTGCTTTCACCTGCTCCTCAATATATCTAGCCAAAAACATCTCCTCCAACTTCACTTCTTCATCTTTCCCTCCACTCCTCAGTCCTGACGGCAACACTGCCGTCTCATCTATCTCTAAGGCTGAACTCTTCTCTCAAACTTTTTCTAAAAACTCCACTCTGGACGATTCTGGGCATATTCCTCCTACTCATCCCCCCTCTGACTCCTTTATGCTTGTTATAAAGATTCTTCAAAATGATGTTTTCTATGCCCTCTCTGGCCTCAATCCTCAGAAGGCTTATGGACCTGATGGAGTGCCTCCTATTGTCCTTAAAAACTGTGCCTCCGTGCTGTCACCCTGCCTGGTCAAACTCTTTCACCTCTGCCTGTCAACATCTACCTTTCCTTCTTGCTGGAAGTATGCCTTCATACAGCCTGTACCTAAGAAGGGTGACCGCTCCAATCCCTCAAACTACCGTCCTATAGCTTTACTTTCTTGTCTATCTAAAGCTTTTGAATCAATCCTTAACCGGAAGATTCAAAAGCACCTTTCCACTTCTGACCTTCTATCTGATCGCCAGTATGGTTTCCGCAAGAGGCGTTCTACTGGTGATCTCCTAGCCTTCTTAACTGACTCCTGGTCATCGTCTCTTAGCCGTTTCGGTGAAACTTTTGCTATTGCGCTGGACATGTCAAAACCTTTTGATAGGGTCTGGCACAAATCTTTGCTTTCTAAACTACCCTCCTACGGTTTCTATCCTTCTCTCTGTACCTTTATCTCCAGTTTCCTTTCTGACCGTTTTATTTCTGCCGTGGTAGACGGTTTTTTTTTTTTTTTTTTTTTTTTTTTACATTGCTGCCTATTGCGCCGGTAGGCTTCTTCCCGGTGGATCCTGATGGTCGGTCCAAGGCTTCATTCCGGTGGCTCCTGATGGTCGGCCTAGCCCGTTCTGGCGCAGGCGAGTGTTTATAGTGGCGCCATCTTGCATTGGCTCATGCTGCCCTCCCAGAGCTCATTTTTGATCCTTGAATCTAGAGTCCGGGTTAACAGGTGGTCTTCTGGACAGCATGTGGGTAGTTTTAAGCCACTCGGCGGCGGCTGAAAAATCCCAGCTTGGTGGCACCGGGCGGGGATTGAACTCGCGTCCTCCTGAACACGAGGCCGTTACTTTGACGACTCAGCCACCGCCTCCCCTAAATCCCCTAAATCTATTAACAGTGGTGTCCCACAGGGTTCTGTCCTATCTCCCACTCTTTGTCTGTTGCTCATTGATGATCTTCTTTCCAAAACGAACTGTCCTATCCATTCCTAAGCCGATGATTCCACTCTGCATTACTCAACTTCTTTTAATAGAAGACCCACCCTTCAGGAACTTAACGACTCAAGGCTGGAGGCTGCAGAACGCTTAGCCTCAGACCTTACTATTATTTCCGATTAGGGCAAGAACAACCTGGTGTCCTTCAACGCCTCAAAAACACAGTTTCTCCACCTATCCACTCGACACAATCTTCCAAACAACTATCCCCTATTCTTTGACAACACCCAGCTATCACCTTCCTCAACACTAAACATCCTCGGTCTATCCTTAACTCAAAATCTCAACTGGAAACTTCATATCTCATCTCTTACTAAATCAGCTTCCTCGAGGCTGGGCGTTCTGTACCGTCTCCGCCAGTTCTTCTCCCCTGCACAGTTGCTATCCACATACAGGGGCCTTGTCCGCCCTCGTATGGAGTATGCATCTCATGTATGGGGGGGCTCCACTCACACAGCTCTTCTGGACAGAGTGGAGGCTAAGGCTCTTCGTCTCATCAGCTCTCCTCCTCATACTGATAGTCTTCTACCTCTTAAATTCCGCTGCAATGTTGCCTTTCTTTCTATCTTCTATCGATATTTCCACGCTGACTGCTCTTCTGAACTTGCTAACTGCATGCCTTCCCCCCTCCCGCGGCCAAGCTGCACTCGACTTTCTACTCATGCTCATCCCTATACTGTCCAAACCCCTTATGCAAGAGTTAACCAGCATCTTCACTCTTTCATCCCTCACGCTGGTAAACTGGAACAATCTTCCTTCATCTGTATTTCCTCCTGCCTACGACTTGAACTCTTTCAAGAGGAGGGTATCAGGACACCTCTCCTCCCGTATTTGATCTTCCTTTCGGCCACCTCTTTTGTTTCTTTTTTAAGAGCAGCGAATAGCGGGCTTTTTTTTATTATTGTTTTCTTTTTTTGTGTGCCCTTGAGCTGCCTCCTATGTTGTAAAAAAAAAAAAAAAAAATAGATGTGCTTTCACCTGCTCCTCAATATTGATGTGCTTTCACCTGCTCCTCAATATAGATGTGCTTTCACCTGCTCCCCAATATTGATATGCTTTCACCTGCTCCTCAACATAGATGTGCTTTCACCTGTTCTTCAATATAGATGTGCTTTCACCTGCTCCTCAATAAAGATGTGCTTTCACCTGTTCCTCAATATAGATGTGCTTTCACCTGCTCCCCAATATCGATGTGCTTTCATCTGCTCCTCAACATCGAGGGGCTTTCATCTGCTATTCAATATTTATGTGCTTTCACCTGCTCGTCAATATCGAGGGGTTTTCATCTGCTCTTCAATATCGAGGGGCTTTTACCTGCTCCTCAATATCGATATGCTTTCACCTGCTTATCAATATCGAGGTGCTCTCACCTGCTCCTCAATATCGATGTGCTTTCATCTCCTCCTCAACATCGAGTTGCTATTATCTGCTGCTCAATATCGAAGGGCTTTCATCTGCTCCTCAATATCGATGTGCTTTCACCTGCTCCTCAGTATCGAGGTGCTTTCATCTGCTCCTCAATATCGAGGTGCTTTTGTCTGCTCCTAAATATCAAAGTGCTTTCACCCGCTCGCCAATATCGATGTGCTTTCACCTGCTCCTCAATTTCAAGTTGCTTTTATCTGCTCCTCCATATCAAGGTGCTTTCATCTGCTCATCAATATCAAGGTGCTTTCATCTGCTCCTCAATATCAATGGAAAACTCAAGGAAAAGGAATGGAAAACTCAAGGAAAAGGAATGGATAACTAACGTGAAAATAACCAGTAATAATAATGATAATCAGGAAGGTATCACGCCAAGGGGAGAGTAGAATGTTAGCGGAGATTCCTATGTGAATGATGTAAGGATGACTTCAGTTTTTTTTCAATGGAGTCTAATACCTTTTCTGTTTTTCTCCCTCTATTTTCATGGCCCTCTACTTTACCTGTTCTCCATCCTCTCACATTTATACAACCAATGCTCATACAGTTCATACATTTCACTGCCTGGCTCTCTCTCCTCTCCCTCCCTTTATCTCATCTCCATCTTTGTATCATACTCGTTTGGAGCGCGAGAGAGATATATATATTGTGAATGTCTGTTTATTCATTCTAGTTTCCCGTTTCATTTTTCGCTTCCTAACTGTCGATTTCTGAGCCGCTCTTCTTTTGTTTGTTTCCTTCCTGCAGGAGCAGTGTCGTGCACGTTATATATTTGTTCTTTATTCATGTTTTAGTCCACGGCACGGAAAGACACTTCACATCTTGACTCTCATATTATATTCCCTTTATTATTATCATTTTGAACTAAGGGATTTGACTCTTTCTTTTTAAATGTCACCTTGAGCTTGTGGGAATGAAGGGGGGGAGAGAGGGAGGAGAAGGGTGCGTTTGTGTGTATGGGTGTGTGAGTGAGTGAGTGAGAGAGACATAGAAAGAGAAAGAGCGACAATGAGCGTTAGTGTGTGTGTGTATATATGAGTGAGTGTGTGTGTGGGGGCGGGGCTAGTATATGTGTGCGTGTGCGTGTGTGTGTATGTGCTTGCTTTTCATCACTCTCCCCCCCGATCATTATTCCGCACACTCGCGTCTTCCATTGGCTGATAATATTATGTTTCTGCGCTCGGAGCTAAATCGCGTTATTTCGATGCCGTGTGAGACGTGAGGCAAATTCTTCTTGTTAATTTGATTTCCCCGCGCGGAGGGAACTGTAAATGGACTAATTATCTCCCCGCACTGAGAGAGAGAGAGAGAGAGAGAGAGAGGTGGTATAGGTGTGTGTGTGTGTGTGTGTGTGTGTGTGTGTGTTTATGCGTGTGTGTGTGTGTGTGTGTGTGTGTGTGTGTGTGTGTGTGTGTGTGTGTGTGTGTGTGTGTGTGTGTGTGTGTCTGTCTGTCTCTCTGTCTGTCTATCCATTTATCTATCAATCTGTCTGTCTTTCTGTGTGTGTGTGTGTGTTTTTGTTTTGCCTGTGTGTCTGTGTCTGTTTTGTGTGTCTGCTTGCCTTTCTGTTTGTCTGTCTGTCTCTGTATTCCTTCCCTTTTTTCTTTCTTTCTTTTTTGGGTTGTTGGGAGGGGGTTCTCAGTGAGTGCGTGCGTACATGCGTGTGTGTCTGTGTTGAGGTCTCGTCGCCACGTCATAAATGCTGCGGCAGTGCATACATTCAATGCTCGACACACGCGCGGGGAATGTTTATGAAATACATTAAGAAGACGGCAGCGGTGGCGGAGGAGGAGGCAGGAGTGCGCCGCGCCGCCACTCATTACCGAGGCCTGGGCGCTCCTTACTCCCAGCTGAGGCGCGCAGTTACCGAGCTCCGCGTACTATTAGAGGCTATAATCTCGCTGCCAGTTGGTTGTTCGTGCTTGGGTAGAGTAGTAACGGCTCTGTGCTTATTTTGAAATGGAAAAACTATCAATATTAAGTTTTTATGTCTCGAAGCATTCCATATTATTTTCTTGCACTTCATAATTTCCCTGTTATCTTCCACACACTATGAGAGGCTTCAATCTCGCTGGCAGTTGATTGTTTACGTTTGGGTACGGTAATAACGCCACTATGTTTATTTTCAAGGGGTAAGGCTATCGATATTCCGGTTTTTATCTCCTGAAATCATTTAGTGTTCTTTTCTTACACGGCACAAACTCGCTGCCAGTTGATTGTTTACGTTTGTGTACAGTAATAGCGCCACTATGCTTATTTTCAAAGGGGTAAGACTATCAATATTCAGTTTTTATCTCTTGAAATTATTCCGTATTCTTTTTTGCTTACATAACATTTTTCTTTCATTCACACGCCCATTCACAGACATCATTTATAGACAACCTGATGCTCTCACCCTTCCGTAGACAAAGCGGACATATTTTGCTCTTAGACAGTCCATACTTCCCCATTTGTAGATAACCTTATGCTCTCACCTTCCTTTAGCCAGAGAGGACGTATATATGCTTACCACTTACTCATTCAGAGACAACCTTTCGCAGTTTTCCCAGACAACCTTATGCTCTCACCTTTCTATAGACAATGCGGACTTATTTTGCTCTTAGACAGTCCATACTTCCCCATGCGTAGATAACCTTATGCTCTCACCTTCCTTTAGCCAGAGAGGACGTATATATGCTTACCACCTACCCATTCAGTGACACCCTTTCTCAGTATTCCCAGACAACCTTAACCTCTCACCTCCCTATAGGCAGAGAGGACGTAAATATGCTGTTCTTTCACGGTTCACACTTACCCATTTAGAGACAGCCTTTCGCAACATTCCCAGACAACCTTATGCTCCAACTCTCCTATAGGCAGAGTGAACCAGCGCGGTCAATAGTGTATGAGTGGTGGGTGTCAAGTGTCAAACCAGCGCTTCGCCTCTTCTCGCCTCTCGTGTCTGCCCCTCTCCCGCCCGACCCTCCAGCCTGGACCCGCAGTTCATTGATGCGCTGAATACATCTCTTTCTAAAAACTGCGTGAAATGTGTATGTGTGAGTCATTCCATTCCGTCCCTCATTTTCCACGGCGGAACTTCAACGGCCGCCATTACAGTCTCAGACAAGGAAGTAAAAGGAATTCCGAATATGATTTTTTGACGTGTGTACCGAGACACACACACACACACACACACACACACACACACACACACACTCCGGTTTACACTTGTGGAGATTTACCTTACCGCGATTAAACTGAACACACACACACACACACACACAAACAGACACACAGACACACACACACACACTCCGGTTTACACTTGTAGAGATTTACCTTACCGCGATTAAAGTGAACACACACATACACACACACACACAGACACACATACACAATTTTTTTTTTTACGTCGTTGCCTGTTGCGCCGGTAGGCATCTTCCTGGTGGGGCCTGATGTTCGGCCCAAGGAGTAGGTAGGTAGCGTGAGGATTCGAACCTGCGTCGTCCATCACGCGGTGAATGTGGTCCCAGTTCACACACACACACACACACACACACACACACACACACACACACACACACACACACACACACACACACACACACACACACACACACACACACACACAGTGGAGCTAATCTTTTCCTTCTCTTTTCATTATCTCTCTCTTCGTACAAATTAGTGTATGTATAATAACTACAACTACCGAACTATAACTACAACCAACCCTTTACCTAACAATAACTTAACCAAATGACAAGTATAAATTTCCTGTCTTTTCTTGCCTAACCTGACAAACCATCATCTAATAGACGTATATCGTCTCCTTTCATTATTCTAAAACCACTTTCCTTAACCAAATGACAAATATAAATTTCCTGTCTTTTCTTGCCTAACCTGACAAGCCCACATCTAATATACTACATCATCTTCTCCTTTCACTATCCTAAAATTACTTTCCTTAACCAAATTACAGGAATACATTTTGTCTTTTCTTGCTAAATCTGACAATCTTAATACATCTAACATACATCGTTTTATCCTTTCATTATCCTAAAAACGCTTTCCTCGACCCCCGTGTCATCAGCGAGGGTAAAACGCCGCGGTGCCCCGAGCCGAACACAAATTGCAGATTCCGCGGAACTGCCGTCGGTCACTGCCATTACGAAGAAGCCTTCAGTGTGAGAGGATTTGCCCCCAATCACTTGTCTGGCACATACGTATAATGCAACACACACACACACACACTCACACACACACACACACACACACACACACACACACACACACACACACACACGTTTTTATGTTATTTTCATCTATCTTCAACATTTCGGCGCCAAAACACACACACATTTGATAAGGCTTTCGTAGAGGTTATGTTGCAAGTATCTCCATGGGTAGTTTTATGAGCCTAGTGACAGTTTAACAAGGATGTGAGAGTGCTGCAGCTTCCACGTGTGCAGGCAGGTAGCGAATGGCAGGTGGATGGGGAAGGCGGATGTGGCGTGAGTACATCTCTTCTCTGCCTTCCGGATGACTGCCTGGCTCGTGCGACCTCCCAACTCTCGCGTTTTACCAATAAATTATAGGGTTACAGGATTCTCTCTCTCTCTCTCTCTCTCTCTCTCTCTCTCTCTCTCTCTCTCTCTCTCTCTCTCTCTCTCTCTCTCTCTCTCTCTCTCTCTCTCTCTCTCTCTCTTTGTACCGTTCTCACGAGATGTCGCCACTTACATCCATAATCCTCTCCTACGGTATCTAATCCTCCCTCGCTCCTCACTTCCCTTCCCTTCCTCTTCATCCTTTCCTCTCTTCCTCATATCTTCCTCTCTTCCTCCTCCTCCTCTCCTCTTATCCTTACTTCATTTGTTGTTTATTATATCATTCCTTCCTTTCCTTTCCTTTCCTTTTCTCTCGTTTCTACTCTTTCCTTTCCTCTACTTTCCTTTCCTTTCCTCCTCTTATCTTCCTTTCTTCCTCTTTCTCTCATCTTCTCCTTACTTCATTTACTGTTTATTATATCGTTCATTTTCTCTTCTTTTCTTTCCTTTTCTCTCGTTTCTACTCTTGCCTTCCCTCTACTTTCCTTTCTTTTCCTTTCCTTCTCCTTTGTTTTCCTTTGTTTTCTTTTCCTCTTTCTCTTCTTCCTCTCTTTATTGTCTTCTATGTCTTTCCTCCTTCATTTCATTTCCTCTTCGGTTTCTCCTTCTCGTCTTTCTTCCTTTTCTATTTCTTTTTTATCATTTATTCCTCATGCCTCACTTCCCTTCCTCCTTTCCTCTCCTCTTTCCCTCATTTTCTCTTCTATTTGCTTGTTTTTTTTATTATTTCCTTACTCTCCTTTCTTCTTCTTCCCTTTCTTCTTCTTCTTCTATTTTGTTTTATTTCCTTTTATTTTATCTCCTTTAATCTTCGTTTCCTCTCCTCTCCTTTTGTTTTCTTTCCCTTCCTTTTCTTCTCTTTATCTTCCTTTTCTTATTTCCTTTCCTTTCCCTTCCTTTTCTTCTCTTTTATTTCGTTTTCTCTCCTTTTTCTTTCTTTTCTTTCTCTTTTTTCCTTTCCTTTCCCTTCCTTTTCCTCTCCTTCATTCGTTTCCTCTCCTTTTCTTTCTCCTCCTTCTCTTATTTCCTTTCTTTTCCTTCTCTTCCACTACGTTTCCTCTCCTTTCCTTTCTTTTCCTTCTTTTAGTTCCTTTCCTTTCCCTTCCATTTCTTCTCTTTCACATCGTTTCCACTTCTTTTCTCTCTTTTCCTTCTCTTTTTTCCTTTCCCTTCCTTTTCTTCTCCTTCACTTCGTTTCCTCTCCTTTTCTTTCTTTTCCTCCTCTTTTTTCCTTTACTTTCCTTTTCTTCTCCTTCACTTTGTTTCCTCTCCTTTTCTTTCTTTTCCTCCTCTTTTTTCCTTTACTTTCCTTTTCTTCTCCTTCACTTCGTTTCCTCTCCTTTTCTTTCTTTTCCTCCTCTTATTTCCTTTCCTTTTCTTTCCTTTTCCTCTCCTTCACCTCGTTTTCTCTCCTTTTCTTTCTCTTCCTTCTCTTATTTCCTTTCCTTTCCCTTCCTTTTCCTCTCCTTCACCTCGTTTTCTCTCCTTTTCTTTCTCTTCCTTCTCTTATTTCCTTTCCTTTCCCTTCCTTTTCCTCTCCCTCACCTCGTTTTCTCTCCTTTTCTTTCTCTTCCTTCTCTTATTTCCTTTCCTTTCCCTTCCTTTTCCTCTCCCTCACCTCGTTTTCTCTTCTTTTCTTTCTCTTCCTTCTCTTTTTTTCCTTTCCTTTCCTTTCCTTTTCTTCTCTTTCATTTCGTTGCCTCTTCTTTTCTTTCTTTTCCTCCTTTTATTTCCTTTACTTTTCTTTCCTTTTCCTCTCCTTCACCTCGTTTTCTCTCCTTTTCTTTCTCCTCCTCCTCTTATTTCCTTTCCTTTCCTCTCCTTTCTTTTCTTTTCCCCTCTTGTTTCGTCTTCCTTCCTTCCTTCCCTGCTTGTTCTTTCTTTTCCTACTTCTTCATTCCTTTAGTGTTCTTTCTGTCTCTTTCTCTCTCTCTCTCTCTCTCTCTCTCTCTCTCTCTCTCTCTCTCTCTCTCTCTCTCTCTCTCTCTCTCTCTCTCTCTCTCTCTCTCTCTCTCTCTCTCTCTCGTTCTTTTTTCGTTCTTTTTTCTCGTTCTCTTTTTCGTTCTTTTCTCGTTCTTTTCAGTTTTCTTTTTTTTCAGTTTTCTAAGTTTTCTTTTTCAATTTTCCTTTTTCGTTTTCTTTTTTTCGTTCTCTCTTGTTCTCCTTCTTTCTCTTTTGTTCTCTTTTTCCTCTTTCATTCCCTCTCCCTCTTCCCCCTCCCTCCCCCACTCTCTCCCCTCCCTCACCCTCTCTCCCTCCTCCTCCCCCTCCCTCCCCCTCCCTCTCCCTCCCTCCTGGCACGGTGAAAAAGCCAGGCCAGGAGGGGTCGCGCCACGTCACCTCAATTTTAAATGAGTTTATTGGCTTCGGACGAAAGTAATTGCAATAACAGGTGGCGAGTGACAAGCTGTGATTATGTGGCGCTGGGAAATTCCTCTAACCCCTCCCTTTTTACTCCTTTGCCTGCCTCCTCCTACCACAGGCCAGTGTACCTTTCGAGTGGAAAAAAGCCAATATTACCCCGATCTTTAAAAAGGGAGACAAAAAACAAGCCAGTAATTATCGTCCTATCAGCCTTACGTCTGTCCTAATTAAACTATTCGAAAAAATAATCAGGGATAAAATGATCACTTTCCTTGAAACAAATGATTTGATAACTGATAGTCAGCACGGATTTCGTAGTAATCGGTCTTGCCTTACCAACCTATTAACCTTTTTCAACGATGTTTATACATGTTGGGACGCCCGAGGCCCATATGACGTAATTTACCTAGACTATCAGAAAGCGTTTGATAAAGTTCCTCACGTTAGGCTTATTTCAAAACTGCGTTCCCACGGTATTAACGACCATCTATATGCGTGGATTCATGACTGGGTCGCCAACAGAAAACAACGTGTAGGTCTTAATGGTGAAGCATCTGATTGACAACCCGTCACCAGTGGCGTGCCCCAAGGTCCGTCCTGGGGCCAACACTATTCATTATTTACGTGAACGACTTAGAAACTGATATCCTATCAAAAATAGCCAAATTCGCCGACGACACCAAATTAGGAGGTACGGTAATGAACAGTCAAAGTTGCGTGAACATTCAATCAGACTTAATAAGACTTGCCGACTGGAGCGAAAAATGGCAAATGAGTTTTAACGTAGATAAATGAAAAGTAATGCACATAGGTGAAAAGAATCCTAACTTTAAATATCAGATTCAAGGACAAGAGCTCAGCGAAGTAAAACAAGAAAAAGATCTTGGTGTCATTATCAGTAACACTCGTAAAATAAGTGATCAATGTTCTGCAGCGAGTAAAAAAGCCAATATGATGTTGGGATTAATCTCAAGAAACTGATTATAAATCACCCGAACTTATGAAGAGATTATATTAAGCATTTGTAAGACCACACCTAGAATACGCCGTTCAGTTCTGGTCACCGAACTATATCAAAGATCAAGTTTTGCTAGAAAAGATACAGCGACGAGCAACCAAACAAATTCCAGCGCTCCGAAACTTGCCATATGACGAGCGTTTAAAGCGTTTAGATATGTTTCCCCTAAAAAAGCGAAGGATAAAGGGGAATTAATTGAAGTGTTCAAAATCCTTAATGGGTTCGACAACATTAACCCGAATAATCTGTTTCAGAGAGACACCAACACAATAACACGCAGCAACGGTATGAAGTTAAAGGGAAATCGATGTAACACTTTGGTGTGCAAAAGTTTTTTCAATAACACAGTCGTCGATCACTGGAATGGACTCCCACCGTCAGTAGTTAGCGCACAGAGTATCAATAGCTTTAAGTCTTCTTTGGATAAATACTTCAGGGATATAAGATTTTACTGATCCTTTTTCGCATGTTTTCAGACAGATTGCAGCAAGACCTCAACCTATATTCATATAATTCTCCCCCACAACCTAGATTGCAAGTAGCGAAAGTCAACAATAGGGTAAAGCAACAGATAATGTTGGCATGACAGGTGGAGTGAGGTGTGGGTGCAGTAAGGTGACAGGTTACTGGTGCCGTGCCTAGTACCGCCGGTAAAACGAGGATCAAGCCTCCACCTGTGCCCCTGAAACTACACCTCACCCATCGTGAGTATTAGGGGGGATTCTGGGGCTGCCCTGTGTAGGCCACTCGGCCTCTTCCAGCCTCCCTGTATTTCTATGTTCTTATGTTCTTATGTAATGAAGTCATTTTCCCCCACAGCTTAGGTTACCAGTAGTGTAAGTTAAGGGTAGTAATTTCCTCTTATTTCTCTCTTTACTGTAAAATTTCTATGGCCTTTTCCTCCTTAAAGGTACATGGTGTTCTCTTCTATCTATTTCCTGCCGGCACGTTGCCGGAGGGAAAGGTGGGTGGGGAGGAGCCTTCATCTATTCTGTCCTGTTCTACCACACGTAGATTACTAGTAGTAGCGGTAGTAAACAGACACCCTCGCCATAGACCGATAGGTCTTCTGATATCTGTTCTTCCTATGTATTCCTATGTATTCCTCCTCCTCCTCCTCTTCCTCTTCCTTCCTCGCTTAAGAAAGGAGAAGAAGATTGGGTGAAAAGGTAGGTGCGTAGATGAGGAAGCGAGGAATAGTGTAAAGAGAGAGGCAGTTAAGAGATTTGGATAGTAGAATGAAGTCTGATTATGTTGAGGGTGAGAAATTCCTCCTACTATCCCTTCCCTTCCTACTCCTTGCCTCCACCTCCTCCTCCTCCTTGCCTCCTCTTCCTCTTCCTCCCTTGTTTGAGAAAGGTGGAGAGCCAGATGGTAAGATGCGTGAATGAGGAGGAAGGTGAATAGATACGTAGATAAGAGATAGATAAGAGATTTGGATAGGAAAATGAGGTAAGATTTTTTTGGGCCCGGGAAATTTCTACTGCCTGAACCTTCCTACCCTTTGCCTTCTCCTCCTCCTCCTCTTCTTCCTCCTCCCTCGTTCAAGAAAGATGGAGAGAACTGAGTGGAAGGAAAGGTAGGTACGTAGGTAGGTAAGGAAGAAGGTAAATGAATGGTAGATTAGATGTTTGGAGAGTAAAATGACAAGTGATTCGCGTCCTCCTCCTCCCTTGTTTAAGAAAGGTGAAGATTGGGTGGAAAGGTAGGTATGTAGGTAGATGAAGAACCAGGTATTGGAAAGGTAAAATAGTAGAGAGAAAGTTAGCAGAGAAAGAGGTAGGTAAGATAGTTGATGAAAAGAAGAAAGAAGGAAAAAGGTAAAGAAAAAGATAGATAAGAGACTTGGGTGTTAGAATGAGTAGGAGAAAAAGGAAGAAAATGAAGAGAATGATAGAAAAAGAGATTTGGGCAGCACAAAGATAAACTAGGAGGATCAAGAGAAAATAAATAACGAGATTTGGATAGTGGAATATGAGGTAGAAAGAGTGAAGAAGGAGAGGAAAAAGATACATAGAGGGATTTGGATTGTAAAAATGAATAGTAAAATGAGAATGAATTAGAATGATGAAAAAAGAGTAGAATGAGCAGATAGATACGTGACTGAAGAAGTGTATAGATAGATAGATAGTTGGATAGATGAATATAAAAGCTGATAAGGGTTACACAGATAGATAGATAACTAGATGAATGTAAACAGATAAGAGAACACGTAGATTACAGGTGTGAACTGAATGAAAAATGAAAAATGAATGGAAAAAAAATGAAAAAGAAAGACATGAAAAATGAAAAACGAAGTGAACTGAATGAAAAATAAAAAAAATAAAAAATGCAGTGAATGAATAATGGACTAGATGAAAAATTAAAAATCTGAAAAACGAACTGAATGAAAAATGAAAAAAAAGAAAAAAAAGAAATGAAAATAAAGTGAGTGAAAAATGAATGAAAAATGAAAAAAATGAATGTAAATGAAAAAAATGTGAAATGAAGTGCATGAAAAATAAAAACAATTAATGAAAATGAAAAAATGAATGAAAAATAATAAAAAAAATAATAAAAATGAAAAAAAATGAATGGGAAATGAAAATAATGAATGAAAAATGATGTCAATGTAAAATTTAGTGAGCTGCATGAAAAGTAAATGAAGGTAGATAAAAACGTGATTGGAAAAGTATATAAATAGAGTGTCAAATAAACGAATATAAAAAGGATAATGGTTAATAAAAGCAAACTAGATAGATAAATAAACGAAAATTAACAGGCTAATCTATCCATAAATTCAATAAAAAAAATGATAGCTTGATAAACAGATAGAGGTAGACTGATAGAGAGATATGGGTAGATAAATCAATAATCACATGAAGGTTATTACACACGAATATTTATGTATGCATGAATGAATGTTGGTGAGTGAATGCAATACGTGTTCATGGATGCTTGTATACAGACACACAGACAGACAGACAGATAGACAGACAGACAGACAGACAGGCAGTGACCAACAAACAGACAGATTAACAGAAAAACGGACAGAGAAAATTATACAAAAACGCTAACAGAAATATAAACAAATAGGCAAACTAACAGACAGACAGACACAGAAAAACAGACACAAGGACAAAATGCATAAAAACACATACAAACACACAAAAAGATGGAAAAATAGACTGACTAACCAACATACATACATACATACATACAGATAGACAGACAGACAGAGAGACAGTAAGACACACACACACACACACACACACACACACACACACACACACACACACACACACACACACACACACACACACACACACACACACACACACACACACACACACACACACACACACAC
This sequence comes from Eriocheir sinensis, assembly GCF_024679095.1. Lineage (NCBI taxonomy): Eukaryota > Metazoa > Arthropoda > Malacostraca > Decapoda > Varunidae > Eriocheir > Eriocheir sinensis. The sequence goes on from NW_026111703.1 coordinate 345,863, forward strand.
ACACACACACACACACACACACACACACACACACACACACACACACACACAGGTTTTGCACTGGGCTAAAAAAAAACATAAAACGTTAAATGTTTGGCCTAAAAAGTTTTGAAACATTAATTTGCAAAAGTTGTTGTTGACTAAGAGCACCTGATTAGCATACTTTCTCTCTCTCTCTCTCTCTCTCTCTCTCTCTCTCTCTCTCTCTCTCTCTCTCTCTCTCTCTCTCTCTCTCTCTCTCTCTCTCTCTCTCTCTCTCTCTCTCTCTCTCTCTCTCTCTCTTTAAAACAAATTTCCTTCTATTTGTTTATTTAAACTTGTTCTTCCTCCTCCTCCTCCTCCTCCTCCTCCTCCTCCTCCTCCTCTTCTCTTTCTCCTTCTCTTCCTCTTTCTCTTTTTTTCTTTTCTTCTCCTCTTTCTCTCTTTCTTTTTCTCCTCCCTCTTTCTTCTCATTCTGTTTCTTCTCTTTTTTTTTATCTTTCTCTTCCTTATCTTCTTCATCATCATCACCTTTTCCTACCTACCCTTCCCTCCCCTTGCCTACCTATCAACCTCCTCCTTATCCTCCTCCTCCTCCTTCCCTTCTCTCCCCTTCCCTTCTCTTCCTCCTTTCCCTTTCCTTCCCTTCCCATCCTCCTTACCTATCTACCTACCTCTCCTACCTTCCCCTTTCCTTCCTATCCCTTTCCTTCCCCTTCCTCTCATACCCCTCCATTCCTTCCTTCCTCGTCATCATCATCATCATCATCATAATCATCATCATCACCATCATCATCACCCTTTCCCTATGACGTCACCACCGAGAAAAAAACAAGAAGAAATAAGGAAAAATGTCAAAAGGAAAAGACAAAATCAATGAGTTAAAAAAATAGAATAATAAAAATCAATAATGAGATAAAAGCCAGAAAACGAGTAAAATAATAAAGAAGAAGAACAACAACAAATACAAGAAAACAAGAAGAACAAAAAAGAAAAAAAAAAGAAAAACTCCATGCAGGAAAAAAGGAAAAAAAGTAAAAAAAAAAATCGTGCTCCTATTTTGTGGGCGGACTCGGCTCCTTGAATGTAAATCAGGCGGCGTATTGTCAACAGGTGCGCGCGGACAGGTAAAGAGGAGGGGGTGAAAGGTGAGGTGAGGTTACAGCGTGAAGGAGGTGGTGATGACGAGGACTGGTGGTGGTGTTAGTGGTGGTGATGTTACGTAGCGGTGTTAGTGGTGATGGGTGATGACTGGAATGGAGATGAGTGGAGTGGTGACTGACTACAAGGTGTGGCTATATTATGAGGTTAATGAATGGTGAAGAGAGGGATGGGGAGAGTGAGTGTGAATGTGATTGTCGTGTGTGTGTGTGTGTGTGTGTGTGTGTGTGTGTGTGTGTGTGTGTGTGTGTGTGTGTGTGTGTGTGTGTGTGTGTGTGTGTGTGTGTGTGTGTGTGTGTGTGTGTATATGTGTGTATGTCATTGAATCACACACATACGCACACACGCGCACAAAGTTATCTCGCTCCTAAACTAATTCGGTACAATTCGGCACATCAATGAAAAAAAACAAAAAACTAATGCAAAACACAGTCGAAACAAAAACTCACCGGCGCTGGATGGATTTTTATGGCTCGTTCGGCGCGGCCAGACTCGGCGAGGCGGCCCCTGAAAAATACAGTAAGAAAACTTTGGAGTAATTAATGACTTTTTCCGTGTTATTATTAGTATTAAAATTATTATTAGGAGTAGTAAAGTAGTAGTAGTAGTAGTAGTAGTAGTAGTAATAGTAGTAGAAGTAGTAGTAGTAGTAGTAGTAGTAGTAGTAGTAGTAGTAATATTAGTAGTAATGGTTTTAGTAGTAACAGCAATATGGTAGTGATAGTGGTGATGGTGACCGTAGTGGTGATTAAGTTATGGTGATGGTACTGAAGCTCGTGGTAGTGATATGTCGGCAGTGGTGGAGTCGGTAGTGGTGATTAATGGTACTGGTAGTGGTGGTGATGGTTGAGGTAGTGTTGACGAAGGAGGTGGTGGTGGTGATGGTGGTGGTGACTATAGAGGCAGAACAAACACTACCACCACCACCACCTCCACCAGAACCAATATCGGAAAAAGTATTGGGCCAACATATTTTTTGAGAGATATTTATAACCAGCCAGTAGTTGCCCTTTCTTTCCGCCCTTATGATTAGGTGTAGGTGCGAACGTGGGTAGGCTGGCCCGCTCCCAAAGATGGATTAGTTAGTAAGCTTTTTCTCCTATTCTTTTGTCCTTTTTTTCGATTAGTGAGTGTGAAATAGATAGAATGGAGAGAGAGAGAGAGAGAGAGAGAGAGAGAGAGAGAGAGAGATTAGCTCAGAGATACCCTGGAGATACCTTTTTTTTTCCTCCCTTCCTTCCTTCCTCACTTGTCTTCCCTTCCTTCCCGTTTGATGTTTTCTCTCTTCATTTTCCTCCATTTCCCCCCCTTTCCTCCTCCCCTCCTCCTTCTCTCCATCACTTTTTGCTATTTTCCTTTTTCAGTCCTACTTTTTTTTATTCCTTACTTCCCTCCTCCTTCAGCTCCCTACTTCCTTATTATATCTCTCCCTTTCTTCTTTACTTCCTTCCTTCCTTCCTTCAATACTCGCCTCACAGCTCCCTACTCCCTTTCTTTCTTACTTCCTTTTTTGTCCTTTACTTTCTTTATTCTCCCTTAGTTTCTCCTTTTCCTGGTTTCTTCCTCTCTTTTCCTTTTCCTCCATTTTCAGCTTTTATTCCTCTCTCCATTATTGGCGTTCCTTCTTCTTCTCCTCAGTTCCCTTGTCCCGCTACCATTTCACTTTCTCTATCGTACACTTTATCTCTCTCTTCCCTACACTTTTTTTCTCTCCCTCCAATCACACATTTTCCGTAACTTTCCAAATATTTTCTCTGTCTTTCTTTTCTTCCATTAACAGCTCCCTTTTTTCCTTCCCTCTCTTTCTCTTCCTCCTCGCATTTACACTTTCCTTTACCACCTTCCCTTTCAGTTTCTTCCCTCCACTTCTTCTCTCCTTCCACTTCCAGCTCCATTTTTTCTCCTTTCCTTTCTATTATCTCTTCCGCCGGTGACGTCACGGCCGTAACCTCGGGACAAATACCAGTGTTATTATTCTAATTCATATATTTCGCACAATACTTAAGATGGTGGGAGTAAACAATTATTGAAGGGAAAAATGCTCACTTCTTACCCCACAGGGCCGTTATTTTCAACGTATCGAGCTGCCATTACGACTATTCCCAAGGCCGCGGAGAAGCTTGGCCAAGTTGTCACGGGTGACTTTACCATTCATGACGCTGAAGGCGTGTACAGCCATCACTAGGGTCACAAAACAGTCCGTGAATACCCCGGCAACTTCAACGAGAGGCTTTTCAAACAGGCGAGCCGAGGCGAAGATTACTTTATAAATAAGACCTTCCATCCAGCCAATCAGATCCCGTAGCTAAGCACACCCTCCCTCCATCAAGCCAATCAGCTCCCGTAGCTAACATCTCCCTCCCTCCATCCATCCCGTAGCGATCTTCACTACAAAAGGTGCAACTAGCTCTAGATTCAGCCCTATGCAATGTCAACTCTGTGTTCCTTAAAACGGCATATCGCAAACCGAGGTGATGTGGTAAATCTCGACCCTATACAGGGTAAGAAAAAGGAAAAGGGTGACTCCATCTCAAGAAATCAAAATCCCGTGGCTGATCCCCGAAGCCAGGCGAGCCTCAGAACCTCACACACACACACGCGCGCGCACACACACACACACACACACACACACACACACACAGAGGATAGTGTAGCAGGGGACTAATGGACTAACGCTCTGCCGTGACAGGATAGGGAGGCTTCCCTCCAATAAGGAACAAAAAGAGGAGAGGAATGCCTCCCAGAGGAGTTGAAGCAACTCCAGGGCCGCTGCCGAAGCTGATGTCGGTCTGCTCCTGCTGCGACAGGAAAAGTTCTCGCGTGTTATTCGCCTAGCTCACGCAGCACGCACGCACTCACCCCGCAACGCACGCCAGCACGAACTCACTCCCCAACGCACGCTCGCTCGCACTCACCCTCCAACGCACGCACGCACGCACGAACGCAAGCACACACGCACGAACGAACGGACGCACAAGCAAGCACGAAAGCAAGAACACACGCAAGAACGAACGGACGAACACACGCTCGCACACACCCATCCCTAACGCACGCTCGCACGCACGAACATGGGTACACACGCACTAAGGAACGGATGAACACACGCTCGCACGCACGAACACGAGTACACACGCACGAAGGAACGGACGAACACACGCTCGCACGAACCCATCCCCAACGCACGCTCGCACGCACGAACACGAGTACACACACGCACGAAGGAACGGACGAACACACGCTCGCACGCACGAACACGAGTATACACACGCACGAAGGAACGGACGAACACACGCTCGCAGGCACTGACCGCCCAACGCACGCAGCACGCAAGCACTCACACACGCAAGCACACACACTCACGTACAGACACACGCACCCACGCAAGCATGCAGGCAGGCACGCACGCACACACTCACACAAGCAAGCACGCAGCCACGCACGAAAAAACGCACAAACTCACGCAAGTACGTAAGCACGCACGCACGCACGCAAGCACGCACGAAGGCACGGACACTCTGATGACGACCCAGGCAACAAGGCACCCTGACACTCCCTGGACACTCTCTGAACAATGGACTGACACTCTGATGACGACCCACGCAACAAGGTTCCCTGACACTTCCTGGACACTCTGAACAATGGATGGACACTCTGATGACGACCCACGCATCTAGCATTAAGGCCTTAGGTGTTGTGTGTTGGGTAGGGTTGCTGACTTCTCTGGGGTGAAGGAGACTCATCCTGAGCAGCATACAGCACCAAGATAAGGCGATACAGCTACCCAACACAACGAAACGGAAAATAAAGAAAATAGCACCGAAGAATTAAGATTACAATATAAAGAACACAAAAATAAAGAAGTTATAGAAACACAAAATCAAGAAAAGGAAAAAATCTACCAGAGTAAGTCCTTTGGTGCTGCGTGTTGGGTAGGGTTGCTGACTTCTCTGGGCTGAGGGAGACTCATCCTGAGCAGCATACAGCACTAAGATAAGGCGATACAGCACAACATCAGGAAACGGAAAATAAATAAAAATATCACCCAAGAATGGATATTACTGAAAAGGAACACGATATTAAAGAAGCTGTAGAAAAACATCATGAAAGTGAAAACAAATCATTGAGGCAAGCATTAAGGCCTTTGGTGTTGTGTGTTGGGTAGGGTTGCTGACTCCTCTGGGGTGAGGGAGATTCATCCTGAGCAGCATACAACACCAAGATAAGGCGATACAGCTAGCCAACACAAAACCAGGAAACGAAAAATAATGATAAAGAACACCGAAGAATGGATATTGCTGAAAAGGAGCACGAGAATAAAGAAGTGATAGAAACACAACCATGAAAGTGAAACAACTCATTGAGGCAAGCATTAAGGCCTTTGGTGTTGTGTGTTGGGTAGGGTTGCTGACTCCTCTGGGGTGAGGGAGACTCATCCTGAGCAGCATACAGCACCAAGACAAGGCGATACAGCTAGCCAACACAACACCAGGAAACGGAAAATAAAAATATTAAAATAACACCGAAAAATGGATATAACAAAAAAAAAACATCACGAGAAAAATAAAGTGATAGAAACACAACATCAAGAAAAGGGAAAAATATCTAGCATTAAGGCCTTTGGTGTTGTGTGCTGGGTAGTAGCTGACTCCTCTGGGGTGAGGGAGACTCATCCTGAGCAGCATACAGCACCAAGATAAGGCGATACAGCTAGCCTGCAAAACACCAGGAAACGGAAAATAAATAAAAATATCACCGAAATTGGATATTACTGAAAAGGAACACGATATTAAAGAAGCTGTAGAAAAACATCATGAAAATGAAAACAAATCATAGAGGCAAGCATTAAGGTCTTTGGTGTTGTGTGTTGGGTAGGGTTGCTGACTCCTCTGGGGTGAGGGAGACTCATCCTGAGCAGCATATAGCACCAGACAAGGCGATACAGCTAGCCTGCACAACACCAGGAAACGGAAAATAAAGAGAAATATCACCGAATAATGAATATTAAAGAAAAAAAACACGAGAAAAAAGAAGTGATATAAACACATCAAGAAAAGGGAAAAAAAATCTAGCAGAGTAAGGCCTTTGGTGCTGTGTGTTGGGTAGGGTTGCTGACTCCTCTGGGGTGAGGGAGACTTATCCTGAGCAGCATACAGCACCAAGATAAGGCGATACAGCTAGCCTGCACAACACCAGGAAACGGACAATAAAATACCGAAGAAACGATATTACAGAAAAAGAATACGAAAATAAAAAAAAGTCATGGAAACACAAAATGGACTGACACTCTGATGACGACCCACGCAATAAGGCCCCCTGACACTCCCTGGACACTCTCTGAACAATGGACTGACACTCTGATGACGACCCACGCAACAAGGCCCCCTGACACTCCCTGGACACTCTCTGAACAATGGACGGACACTCTGATGACGACCCACGCAACAAGGCCCCTGACACTCCCTGGACACTCTCTGAACAATGGACGGACACGCTGATGACGACCCACGCAACAAGGCCCCCTGACACTCCCTGGACACTCTCTGAACAATGGACGGACACGCTGATGACGACCCACGCAACAAGGCCCCTGACACTCCCTGGACACTCTGAACACTGCCTTGACCATTTGCAACAAAAAATCTCCTCACGACGTAACCTAAAAAGGACAAAATCCCCCCCGACAAAAAAAAAATGGTTAACTTTCCAAAATATAACGAAATCGTTAAGTCACCAACAAGACATCAAAATAAAGAAGCCATAAAAAAGAAAAAGAAGAAAGCAACAAAGAAATCAACTCAAGCAGTAGTAGAAAAAAGATGACCTAACAAATCTAAAAAGGTCAACTCCTGATCAGTCAAAAATTAGAAAACTAAAAACATATCATGCCAAAATGTAACGAAGCGTTTGAACTCAAAACCAAGAAAGAAAAGTAAAAAAGAAAAGAAAAAAAAGCTAAATATTTAACCCAAATTCAAATCAACACAAATAAAAACGAAACTGAGGAGAACTAAAACTAAGAGAAAAAAGAAAACCGGCAGCGGCTTGACTATCTTTGGCTTCACCCTGGCTTAGATGGACACATGAAGGAACACAGAAAGACAGGAATAAAGGGATGAACTGAAGTGTTAGAGAGGGAAGAAAGAAAAGAATATTATTATAAAGAAAAAAGTTATAGGAGAGAGGGAAGAATGGAGGGAAGGATGGAAAACATGAAGAAAGCAAGGAAGAAAAATATAAGGAATAGGAGAAAGGGAGGAAGTAAACAAAGAAGGCAACAAAGAATATGTAGATTCAGAAAAAAATATACAGATGGACGGAATGAAAAGAAAGGAAGAAAGAAAGGAAGAAAAATAGTTGCCTGGGTGGGATGCTGACGCTGGCTTAGTGTTCAGGGTGAAATGCTGACCCTGGCTTAGCGTTCAGGGTGAGATGCTGACCCTGGCTAAGTGCTCAGGGTGGGATGCTGACCCCTGGTTAGCGTTCAGGGTGAAATGCTGACCCTCGCTAAGTGTTCAGGGTGGGATGCTGACTCTGGCTAAGTGTTCAGGGTGGGATGCTGACCCTGGGTTAGCGTTCAGAGTGGGATGCTGACCCTGGCTTAGTGTTCAGGGTGGGATACTGACCCTGGCTTAGTGTTCCGGGTGGGATGCTGACCCTGGCATAGTGTTCAGGGTGGGATGCTGACCCTGGCTTAACGTTCAGGGTGGGATGCTGACCCTGGCTTATCGTTCAGGGTGGGATGCTGACCCTGGCTTAGTGTTCAGGGTGGGATGCTGACCCTGGCTTAGTGTTCAGGGTGGGATGCTGACCCTGGCTTAACGTTCAGGGTGGGATGCTGACCCTGGCTTATCGTTCAAGGTAGGATGCTGACTCTGGCTTACTGTTCAGGGTGGGATGCTGACCCTGGCTTAGTGTTCAGGGTGGGATGCTGACCCTGGCTTAACGATCAGGGTGGGATGCTGACCCTGGCTTATCGTTCAGGGTGGGATGCTGACCCTGGCTTAGTGTTCAGGGTGGGATGCTGACCCTGGCTTAACGTTCAGGGTGGGATGCTGACCCTGGCTTAACGTTCAGGGTGGGATGCTGACCCTGGCTTAACGTTCAGGGTGGGATGCTGACCCTGGCTTAACGTTCAGGGTGGGATGCTGACCCTGGCTTAGTCCTCAGGATGGGATGCTGACCCTGGCTTAACGTTCAGGGTGGGATGCTGACCCTGGATTAGTGTTCAGGGTGAGATGCTGACCCTGGATTAGTGTTCAGGGTGGGATGCTGACCTTGTCTTAGTGTTCAGGGTGGGATGCTGACCCTGGATTAGTGTTCAGGGTGAGATGCTGACCCTGGATTAGTGTTCAGGGTGGGATGCTGACCCTGGATTAGTGTTCAGGGTGGGATGCTGACCCTGTCTTAGTGTTCAGGGTGAGATGCTGACCCTGGATTAGTGTTCAGGGTGGGATGCTGACCCTGTCTTAGTGTTCAGGGTGGGATGCTGACCCTGGATTAGTGTTCAGGGTGGGATGCTGACCCTGGATTAGTGTTCAGGGTGAGATGCTGACCCTGGATTAGTGTTCAGGGTGGGATGCTAACCCTGGATTAGTGTTCAGGGTGAGATGTTGACCCTGGATTAGTGTTCAGGGTGGAATGCTGACCCTGTCTTAGTGTTCAGGGTGGGATGCTGACCCTGGATTAGTGTTCAGGGTGGGATGCTGACCCTGGATTAGTGTTCAGGGTGGGATGCTGACCCTGGATTAGTGTTCAGGGTGGGATGCTGACCCTGGATTAGTGTTCAGGGTCGGATGCTGACCCTGGATTAGTGTTCAGGGTGGGATGCTGACCCTGGATTAGTGTTCAGGGTGGGATGCTGACCCTGGATTAGTGTTCAGGGTGGGATGCTGACCCTGGATTAGTGTTCAGGGTGGGATGCTGACCCTGGATTAGTGTTCAGGATGGGATGCTGACCCTGGATTAGTGTTCAGGGTGAGATGCTGACCCTGGATTAGTGTTCAGGGTGGGATGCTGACCCTGGATTAGTGTTCAAGGCGGGATGCTGACCCTGGATTAGTGTTCAGGGTGAGATGCTGACCCTGGATTAGTGTTCAGGGTGGGATGTTGACCCTGTCTTAGTGTTCAGGGTGAGATGCTGACCCTGGATTAGTGTTCAGGGTGGGATGCTGACCCTGGATTAGTGTTCAGGGTGGGATGCTGACCCTGGATTAGTGTTTAGGGTGGGATGCTGACCCTGGATTAGTGTTCAGGGTGGGATGCTGACCCTGGATTAGTGTTCAGGGTGGGATGCTGACCCTGGATTAGTGTTCAGGGTGGGATGCTGACCCTGGATTAGTGTTCAGGGTGGGATGCTGACCCAGGCTTAGTGTTCAGGGTGGGATGCTGACCCTGGCTTAGTGTTCAGGGTGGAGGTGCAAAGAAGGGCATCACCATGGATTCATATACCATGCAAAACGAACTATAATGGAAAAGACCAGATAGATCAAGCTACTTAAAGAAAATGGGAGACAAAAAGCATTTATATGGAAGGGCAGACTTGTGTTATATCGAACATTACTTCAACAGGCAACACATAATACGGGGGCCAAGATATGCAAACAAACAAACGCGACGCAGTGAGAAATCGTCTTCTACCTTTTCCTTCTCTTCCTCTTTTTTCCTCTTGATCTTCCTATTCTCTTCTTCCTCTTAACTTTCCTCTTTCTCGTCTTTCTTCTTCGTCCTCTTCCTCTTCCTTTTCTTGCTCTTCTTCCTCTTATTCTTCCTTTTCTCTTCTTCTTAAATTCATTCATTCATTTCTTCTTTCTTCCTCGTCTTTCTCTTCCTCTTCCCTCTCCTCCCTCTACTCACTCCTCACTCTTCCTTTACTCTACTTATTAAATTCATTCATTCCATTCTTCTTCTCTTCCTTCCTTCCTCCTCTACTCACTCCTCACTCTTCCTTTTCTCTTCTTCTTAAATTCCTTCCTTCCATTCTTCTCTTCCTCTTCCCTTCCCTCCCTCTACTCACTCCTCACTCTTCCTTTTCTCTTCTTCTTAAATTCCTTCCTTCCATTCTTCTCTTCCTCTTCCCTTCCCTCCCTCTACTCACTCCTCACTCTTCCTTTTCTCTTCTTCTTAAATTCCTTCCTTCCATTCTTCTTTCTTCCTCGTCTTTCTCTTCCTCTTCCCTCTCCTCCCTCTACTCACTCATCCTTTTCTCTTCTTCTTAAATTCCTTCCTTCCATTCTTCTTTCTTCCTCGTCTTTCTCTTCCTCTACCCTCCCTCTACTCACTCATCCTTTTCTCTTCTTCTTAAATTCCTTCCTTCCATTCTTCTTTCTTCCTCGTCTTTCTCTTCCTCTTCCCTCTCCTCCCTCTACTCACTCATCCTTTTCTCTTCTTCTTAAATTCTTTCCTTCGATTCTTCTCTTCCTCTTCCCTCTCCTCCCTCTTCTCACTCCTCACTCTTCCTTTTCTCTTCTTCTTAAATTCCTTCCTTCCTTTCTTTTCTTCCTCGTCTTTCTCTTCCTCCCTCTTCCCTCAACTCACTCCTCTACATATTCACCTGCACTGGGCGGGGAGAAAGCCCAAGCATGCACGATAACTATTTTGCCCATTAACGAGTCATTAACACTCGCACGCAAGCCCCTGAACACACCAAGCCGTGCCTTCTACTCGGGGGAACTTATGGCATGTACGGGTAAGACGTTTTGGGTGTTTCAAGCTCATCAACGTCCTCGCGCGTGGCAGTAAATACTTTTAAGTGGTGCTGGGAAGTATATTTCGGTACGTCATTTTTCAGCTATCCATTAACAAGCACACGCGAGCTCGTACGTATTCCGCCTGGGTGTGAGGTGAAGCATACTATATGCGTTCCCCTAAAATATCCCCCACTTTACCAGCGCTATATATTGAGAATGAGCGAAAACTAGGAAGGAGAGACACTGCTTACATAAGTGACGTAAGCATCAGACGTTATCCTATTACTTCGTGGTTTAGGGCAAGGTTCTTTTTCATGGGTAACTGTTTCTCTGCTTTAATTCTCTCCCACTTTACCAGCGCTATATATTGAGGATGAGCGAAAACCAGGAAGGAGAGACACTGCTTACATAAGTGACGTAAGTACCAGAGTTATCGTATTACTTCGTGGTTTAGGGCAAGGTTCTCTATCTTGTGTAACTGTTTCTCTGCTTTAATTCTGACCCACTTTACCAGCGCTATATATTGAGAATGAGCGAAAACTAGGAGGGAGAGATGCTGCTTACATAAGTGACGTAAGCATCAGCCGGTTATCCTATTACTTCGTGGTTTAGGGCAAGGTTCTATGTCTGGGGTAACTGTTTTCCTGCTTTAATCACTCTGTCTCCCTCGCTGTGTTGTATCGACTTGAAAATGTTGTGCAGAGTTTTTAGTGCATCTGTATACGCGAAAATCAATACTTTTTACTGCCCATCAGCCCGAGCTAGTTTGCTTGTGTGTGAATTATCTTTCTTGAGTAGCTGTTTCTCTACTTGGATTCTCTCTCTTGGCTAACTGTATCTGTGCTTAAGTCGCCTCGCACATCAGGGGAACAAACGACATGTAGAGCAAGGCAAACAAAGAAGGGGCGGCTGAGTCATCGTCGGAGTGATTAAAGCTTCATATTTCATCCTCAAGACAAACAAACACAAGGCAAACATTAGGTGAAGTACTCGTGCTTAGGGTTACTGTGCTGGTCAAGGGAGCAGTAATCAGAGGAGGGCTGGGGAAGGGGAGGGAGGGAGGGCTGCAGACAGGCATGCCGGGGAAAACTGGAGATGGAGGTGCGGGGAAGTTAATTGGGGGGCTGGGAGGGAGCGCGAGGGAGAAGCATTAGGTTGGACATGCGGGGAGGAGTCTGAGGTAAGTATGCAGGGGGTGTTGGAGGGTACTAAGCATAAAAAGAAGAGTGTCGGGGGGTAGGAATGCAGGGGAACGTTGGAAGGGGGGAAAACAGAGGAGAGTGGAGAGAGTGGGCCTGCAGGGAGAGTTAACTTGGGTATAGGGACGCGTGGAAGACTTGTGATAAATGCGTGGGGGCAAGTTGAGGGGTGGGTAGGTGGAGGAGAACTGCGGGGGTGAGTTTGGGGAGGGTATATAAAGGGTATGAGGGGGGGAAGAGGGGCGAATTGGAGGTGAGTGGAAATCCTGGGGAAAATTAGGCAGTGAACATGCGGGGAAGAGTTAGGGGAGTCGGGGGGGAGAGAACTGGGGGGGGCATCGGAGGGGGGGGGGAGATGGAGGGAGTTGGGTTGGTCTGTGGAGTGGTTCAGGCAGGTGTGTTGGATTGGGGGGGACATGAGCCAGGTGCGCGGAGGTGTTGCCAAGGTGGGGGTGGGGGGTTCTATGCTGCGCAGTTGGTCACCATCAACCTTCAACTTGTCAGCCATCACCGCTGCCTCTTCTGCACGTCCACCATTTTCAAAGTATATACAGGCGCGTTAATCTGATTCGTTTTCACTAGACGGGACCTCTTATTAATTTGCCTGCTAATTTTCTACGAGAGCGCCGATCATTACGAATCTGTATCCTCGCAATTCCTTAATGATTCAGGCTACCAGACCGCAATTTGTTATCTGCTCGTACCCTGTAAAAGAACCTTGACTTGAGAATGTCTAACTAAAAACCTACGATGATAATTATACTGTACGCCTTTCTACATCAGCTCCCAACACGCCTCTATCACTTTCTGACTCCATCTGCTTTGTACCTTCTCCTCCTCTTCCTCTTCCCCCTCCATCTCTTCATCTGCCAAAAAATAGTTGCATGCACTTCTGTTTCCTGCTCCCTCTTTCTGCCGCCTCGTCTTCCTCCTGCTCCTTCTCCTTCTCTTCACTGTACGCCTTTCTACATCAGCTCCCAACACGCTTCTATCACTTTCTGACTCCACTTGCTTTCTATCTCCTCCTCTTCCTCTTCCTCCTCCATCTCTTCATCTGCCAAATAATAGATGCATGCACTTCTTCTTCCTGCCGCCTCCTCTTCCTCCTGCTCCTTCTCCATCTCTTCACCCGCACAAGTTGCACGCCCCTCAGCCTTCTTCACTTCCCCGGGACTGCACGCCTTTCTACTTAGCTCCTACAGGCCTCTATATATCAATTTCCACCTTCTGCTCTTTCTCTATTCTCTTTATCTCACCCTCTGACAGATCCTTAACCTTTCCATGCCTCCTCTTTCACCCTCCTCCTCTCTGCCTTTTGACACATTATCGGTCTTTATCACACCCTTTTCCCTCTCGTGTTTCACCTCCTGCCCCGCCTCCTCTTTCTCCTTTATTCCCTAACTGCATGTCTGTGGCTAACGGATTGATTAAATCACTGAACGCAGGCAGCCTAGTAAAGAGCCAACAGGCTTTCTGCTGCCTGCTAGTCCATGTTTCCATGTTTCCATGTCCTTCGCACCTGTTATCGACTCTCATCGCACCCTTCACCTCTCACTCTCTCCCCGTATCTTCCGAGGCTTCTCCTAATCTCAGCTAACAACCGGGCGCACTTGTATCTCTCTAATTATCTCGTTCGCGTCTGCCGTACTGTCTCGATCCCTTCCTCTTCTCCCTCAACCACCACCGTCACCTCCATCTCCACTTCCTCCTGTTCCTCTTCCTCTTTCTCTCTTTTTCTTTATTTTCTCGTACTCATTTTCTTTTTCTTTCTCTTTCTCCTCTCTTTTTCCTTAATTTTTTTTTTCTTCCTGCTCCTCTTCCATCTCCACTTCCTCTTCCTTTTCCTCTTTCTCACTTCTCTATTTTTTTCTCTTCCTCATTTTATTTTTATTTCTCTTTCTCCTCTCTCTTTTTCCTTCATATCTTTGTTTTCTTTTTCTTTCTGTTTCTTTTCCTCCTTCTCCTCCTCCATCTCCACTTCCTCTTCCTCTTACTCCCTTTTTCTTTTTTTTCTCGTCCTCATTTTCTTTTTCTTTTTCTTTCTCCTCTCGCTTTTTCCTTAATTTTTTTTTGTTTCTTTTCCTCCTTCTCCTCCTCCATCTCCACTTCCTCTTCCTCTCACTTTTTCTTTTTTTCTCTTCCTCACTTTCTTTTTCTCTCTCTTTCTCCTCTCTATTTTTCTTTCATTCTCTTTCTTTTCTTTTTCTTTCTGTTTCTTTTCTTCCTCCTTCTCCTTCTCCTCCTCCTTCTATCGTCTTATTTTTCCCATTATCATCATTCCCTTACGCTTCTAATACCCTTCTGCTTGTCTGCACCCCTCTTATCTTCTCCCCCTGTCTCTTTCCTCTTTTCCTATTAACCTTCACCTTTTCTTCCTCTACCAACACCTTTCTCCTTGTCAAAATCCCTCCATTTCTCTCCTCCTGTCTCTCTCATTTCTTCCTTTTGCACTTCACCTTTTTTTCCTCTACTAACGCCCGTCTCGCTCCGTTCATTGCTCCCGCCCCTTTGACCTGCAACCTCCTTTTCGAGCTCATAAAATCAAGAAAAGGTATGAAGTGGATGTGACTAAAAGGAACTGTGCACGAGAAAGAGACGCTTAGATAATTGCCTCTTGCATAACCTTCACTCCTTTTTAGATAGATTTAAGTTCCTCGACAGTTCTATTAAGGCTCGAATTCATGGGTCAAAGTATATTATTACGAGAGTAGCATTTATCTGGCAGTGAAAGTATATGTATTGCAAGTATACCTTCTCGGATTGAAGGTCAAAGTACATTAAAATAGGAATGAATGAGTTCAAGATTGCAGACGTGTTGTGTCGCCCGCGCAGTACCCACTATTAATTTTGTAGGTGCGACGTCTTTCTCCGTGTGGGTGGGTGAGTGTGGGCGGATCTTTCCAGGGCGCATGTTACGTCCTCTGCGCAACGAAAGAAGTGCAGATAATAAGTTCCTCCTGCGCCAGAGCTTACGTTATAGGCAACATTTAAAGCTTATTGACAGTAACGGCACAATACGACAGGTAGATAGACTCATAATTGTTAGACTGACCATATATTGCATGCGTACAGCTCATTGGGGAAATAAGAAAAGTTCTCGTGGGTGTTAGTGGAAGTTACCTGTTTAATGAATGAGGTGGATCCAGGTAGCACTTTCTAATTAACTATCATGGTGTAGGTGTGGTGGTGTACGGCGTTCAGCTTGAGTGGCGTAGGCTGTGGCGCCCCGTGTGTAATTATGGTGTACTGTGGCAAGTGATGGCGCTACTCCGGCCACCAGTGTGACGTAAGTGGCGGGGTTCCTGTATTATAATGGAGGTGATGTTTCATCTTCAACCTGTGTAGTGTTTAAGTGGTGGCGGTGTTCCTGTATTATAATGGGGGTGATGTTTCCTCTTCAACCTGTGTGTAGTGTTTAAGTGGTGGCGGTGTTCCTGTATTATAATGGAGGTGGTGTTCCCTCTTCAATCTGTGTAGTGTTTAAGTGGTGGTGGTGTTCCTGTATTATAATGGAGGTGGTGTTCCCTCTTCAACCTGTGTAGTGTTTAAGTGGTGGCGGTGTTCCTGTATTATAATGGAGGTGGTGCTCCCTCTTCAACCTGTGTAGTGTTTAAGTGGTGGTGGTGTTCCTGTATTATAATGGAGGTGGTGCTCCCTCTTCAACCTGTGTAGTGTTTAAGTGGTGGCGGTGTAGTGTTTAAGTGGTGGTGGTGTTCCTGTATTATAATGGAGGTGGTGCTCCCTCTTCAACCTGTGTAGTGTTTAAGTGGTGGCGGTGTAGTGTTTAAGTGGTGGTGGTGTTCCTGTATTATATTGGAGGTGGTGCTCCCTCTTCAACCTGTGTAGTGTTTAAGTGGTGGCGGTGTTCCTGTATTATAATGGAGGTGGTGTTCCCTCTTCAACCTGTGTAGTGTTTAAGTGGTGGCGGTGTAGTGTTTAAGTGGTGGCGGTGTTCCTGTATTATAATGGAGGTGGTGCTCTTCAACCTGTGTAGTGTTTAAGTGGTGGCGGTGTTCCTGTATTATAATGGAGGTGGTGCTCCCTCTTCAACCTGTGTAGTGTTTAAGTGGTGGCGGTGTTCCTGTATTATAATGGAGGTGGTGTTCCCTCTTCAACCTGTGTAGTGTTTAAGTGGTGGCGGTGTTCCTGTATTATAATGGAGGTGGTGTTCCCTCTTCAACCTGTGTAGTGTTTAAGTGGCGGGGTTCCTGTATTATAATGGAGGTGGTGTTCCCTCTTCAACCTGTGTAGTGTTTAAGTGGTGGGGTTCCTGTATTATAATGGAGGTGGTGTTCCCTCTTCAACCTGTGTAGTGTTTAAGTGGTGGCGGTGTTCCTGTATTATAATGGAGGTGGTGCTCCCTCTTCAACCTGTGTAGTGTTTAAGTGGTGGCGGTGTTCCTGTATTATAATGGAGGTAGTGGTCCCTCATCAACCTGTGTAGTGTTTAAGTGGTGGCGGTGTTCCTGTATTATAATGGAGGTGGTGTTCCCTCTTCAACCTGTGTAGTGTTTAAGTGGTGGCGGTGTTCCTGTATTATAATGGAGGTGGTGCTCCCTCTTCAACCTGTGTAGTGTTTAAGTGGTGGCGGTGTTCCTGTATTATAATGGAGGTGGTGTTCCCTCTTCAACCTGTGTGGTGTTTAAGTGGTGGTGGTGTAGTGTTTAAGTGGTGGTGGTGTTCCTGTATTATAATTGAGGTGGTGCTAACTCTTCAACCTGTGTAGTGTTTAAGTGGTGGCGGTGTAGTGTTTAAGTGGTGGCGGTGTTCCTGTATTATAATGGAGGTGGTGCTCCCTCTTCAACCTGTGTAGTGTTTAAGTGGTGGCGGTGTTCCTGTATTATAATGGAGGTCGTGCTCCCTCTTCAACCTGTGTGGTGTTTAAGTGGTGGTGGTGTAGTGTTTAAGTGGTGGTGGTGTTCCTGTATTATAATGGAGGTGGTGCTCCCTCTTCAACCTGTGTAGTGTTTAAGTGGTGGCGGTGTAGTGTTTAAGTGGTGGTGGTGTTCCTGTATTATAATTGAGGTGGTGTTCCCTCTTCAACCTGTGTAGTGTTTAAGTGGTGGTGGTGTTCCTGTATTATAATGGAGGTGGTGTTCCCTCTTCAACCTGTGTAGTGTTTAAGTGGTGGTGGTGTAGTGTTTAAGTGGTGGCGGTGTTCCTGTATTATAATGGAGGTGGTGCTCCCTCTTCAACCTGTGTAGTGTTTAAGTGGTGGCGGTGTAGTGTTTAAGTGGTGGTGGTGTTCCTGTATTATAATGGAGGTGGTGCTCCCTCTTCAACCTGTGTAGTGTTTAAGTGGTGGCGGTGTAGTGTTTAAGTGGTGGTGGTGTTCCTGTATTATAATGGAGGTGGTGCTCCCTCTTCAACCTGTGTAGTGTTTAAGTGGTGGCGGTGTAGTGTTTAAGTGGTGGTGGTGTTCCTGTATTATAATGGAGGTGGTGCTCCCTCTTTAACCTGTGTAGTGTTTAAGTGGTGGCGGTGTTCCTGTATTATAATGGAGGTGGTGCTCCCTCTTCAACCTGTGTAGTGTTTAAGTGGTGGCGGTGTAGTGTTTAAGTGGTGGCGGTGTTCCTGTATTATAATGGAGGTGGTGCTCCCTCTTCAACCTGTGTAGTGTTTAAGTGGTGGCGGTGTAGTGTTTAAGTGGTGGCGGTGTTCCTGTATTATAATGGAGGTGGTGTTCCCTCTTCAACCTGTGTAGTGTTTAAGTGGTGGCGGTGTTCCTGTATTATAATGGAGGTGGTGTTCCCTCTTCAACCTGTGTAGTGTTTAAGTGGTGGCGGTGTTCCTGTATTATAATGGAGGTGGTGCTCCCTCTTCAACCTGTGTAGTGTTTAAGTGGTGGCGGTGTTCCTGTATTATAATGGAGGTGGTGTTCCCTCTTCAACCTGTGTGGTGTTTAAGTGGTAGTGGTGTAGTGTTTAAGTGGTGGTGGTGTTCCTGTATTATAATTGAGGTGGTGCTCCCTCTGAAACCTGTGTAGTGTTTAAGTGGTGGCGGTGTAGTGTTTAAGTGGTGGCGGTGTTCCTGTATTATAATGGAGGTGGTGCTCCCTCTTCAACCTGTGTAGTGTTTAAGTGGTGGCGGTGTTCCTGTATTATAATGGAGGTGGTGCTCCCTCTTCAACCTGTGTGGTGTTTAAGTGGTGGTGGTGTAGTGTTTAAGTGGTGGTGGTGTTCCTGTATTATAATGGAGGTGGTGCTCCCTCTTCAACCTGTGTAGTGTTTAAGTGGTGGCGGTGTAGTGTTTAAGTGGTGGTGGTGTTCCTGTATTATAATTGAGGTGGTGTTCCCTCTTCAACCTGTGTAGTGTTTAAGTGGTGGTGGTGTTCCTGTATTATAATGGAGGTGGTGTTCCCTCTTCAACCTGTGTAGTGTTTAAGTGGTGGCGGTGTAGTGTTTAAGTGGTGGCGGTGTTCCTGTATTATAATGGAGGTGGTGTTCCCTCTTCAACCTGTGTAGTGTTTAAGTGGTGGTGGTGTAGTTTTTAAGTGGTGGCGGTGTTCCTGTATTATAATGGAGGTGGTGCTCCCTCTTCAATCTGTGTAGTGTTTAAGTGGTGGCGGTGTTCCTGTATTATAATGGAAGTGGTGCTCCCTCTTCAATCTGTGTAGTGTTTAAGTGGTGGCGGTGTTCCTGTATTATAATGGAGGTGGTGCTCCCTCTTCAACCTGTGTAGTGTTTAAGTGGTGGTGGTGTTCCTGTATTATAATGGAGGTGGTGTTCCTTCTTCAACCTGTGTAGTGTTTAAGTGGTGGTGGTGTTCCTGTATTATAATGGAGGTGGTGCTCCCTCTTCAACCTGTGTAGTGTTTAAGTGGTGGCGGTGTAGTGTTTAAGTGGTGGCGGTGTTCCTGTATTATAATGGAGGTGGTGCTCCCTCTTCAACCTGTGTAGTGTTTAAGTGGTGGCTGTGTAGTGTTTAAGTGGTGGCGGTGTACCTGTATTATAATGGAGGTGATGTTCCCTCTTCAACCTGTGTAGTGTTTAAGTGGTGGCGGTGTAGTGTTTAAGTGGTGGCGGTGTTCCTGTATTATAATGGAGGTGGTGTTCCCTCTTCAACCTGTGTAGTGTTTAAGTGGTGGCGGTGTTCCTGTATTATAATGGAGGTGGTGCTCCCTCTTCAACCTGTGTAGTGTTTAAGTGGTGGCGGTGTTCCTGTATTATAATGGAGGTGGTGCTCCCTCTTCAACCTGTGTAGTGTTTAAGTGGTGGCGGTGTTCCTGTATTATAATGGAGGTGGTGCTCCCTCTTCAACCTGTGTAGTGTTTAAGTGGTGGCGGTGTTCCTGTATTATAATGGAGGTGGTGCTCCCTCTTCAACCTGTGTAGTGTTTAAGTGGTGGCGGTGTTCCTGTATTATAATGGATTTGGTGTTCCCTCTTCAACCTGTGTGGTGTTTAAGTGGTGGTGGTGTTCCTGTATTATAATGGAGGTGATGTTCCCTCTTCAACCTGTGTAGTGTTTAAGTGGTGGCGGTGTTCCTGTATTATAATGGAGGTGATGTTCCCTCTTCAACCTGTGTAGTGTTTAAGTGGTGGCGGTGTTCCTGTATTATAATGGAGGTGATGTTCCCTCTTCAACCTGTGTAGTGTTTAAGTGGTGGCGGTGTAGTGTTTAAGTGGTGCCGTTCACTGTGTATAGTGTAGCGTGGTGGAGGTGGAGGTGCTTCTTCATGAACTACAGTGTATTTAGTGTAGGTGCTGGTGCTGCTTGCTTCACTGTTGTAGCTGGAGAACGCTGGGAATAGCCTTTGTTCTGCTGTGGACGAGTAAAGGCTAAGATGATGGTGATGGTGGTGATGGTGGTGGTGATGATGATGATGATGATGATGATGTACAGTCGGTGGTGTTCTATATATCCAAAGGGGAGAGTTTAACCAAGGCTCGTATTGCTAAACATTTCGTCGCCTAAGTTCACATATTTGACAAGGCTTTTCGTAGGAGTTTGTGGCATTTCCAGGAGTAGTTTTATGACCCTGGTGGTAGTCTGACCCTTCTTCTGTACCGTGAAGCTAAGGAAACACTCATTAGAGCCCGATTGATCCCCTCTTTGACCTTTAGAAATAGGTGATGTGAGATGGCAAAGTGTCTTGTAATACCAACCTATAAGTGTTTGAGGTGATGTTCCCAATAAGACCATGAATGTGGCTTCGATCCTAAGTACCGTAAGACACTGTCACGGACGCACCAAGTAGCACTCAGTGGCAGTGTCTCTTGATGAGCCAAACACGCTAAACATACCCAGCCTTAGTCTTGTTCTCGATACCCAAATATCTCTGACAAGAACCAGCACAAAACAAGCCTATGACAACCTATTCGGTCTAACTGCTCTCATTTTCTGTTTTTGCTAACCCCGAAAAAGCCAGAAAAGAAAATGGGCAAAAAATCGAAACACCTCTGGGCCCTCACGCCTGACCTCACTACAGCATTCCTACCCACTAATAAGTCACCTTGAACATGATTTACCTGTCTCCCGGATGTCGTCACAAAGTAAAAAATCGTCAACAGTAGCTCCGCCCGTTAACTTCTCTTCGTATAAGGAACAACGGGGATCAAGATTTATAGAAGGTTAGGTTAGGTTAGGTTAGGTTAGGTTAGGTTAGGTTAGGTTAGCCTTTTAGCCCCCGTCAACGTCTGCGGCACAACCCACACGGTCCCTGCCCTTCCCTAGACTTAAGAAAGCGAAGAGATGGAGGGAAAGTTTAGGAGAGAGGGTAAATATGTAGTGTAAAGAATGGAGGTATTTAACAGAACGGAGGGAAGGGATGCTCATGGGAGGGGAAGGAAAAATAAACAAAGACCATACAAAGGGAGAATACACAGAGATGAAAAGTAAAATCTGAAGAATGTTTAACGCCTTGCCTTGCCGCCGCCGCCTCCTGCCCCCACACGCCGCTGAACACTGTCTGGTTAAGAACACTCACGACAGCCTCTCCTCAATCGACTATTAGCCTCGACTCCAAGCGCTTTACGGAACTTCAAACGTCTTTTGTAAACGTAAGGAGGAGGGGGAGAGATGGAGGAGGAAGAGGAGGAGGAGGAGGAGGAGGAGGAAGAGGAGGATGTATTGCAGAGCTCTTCGGGTCTAGAATGTGATATTCAAACACTTATCCTCCGTCGTGAGTGACAGCCAAGACATGCCATCTGCAGACTTATCTCCGGTTTTATATTTACATTTTTCTGCCTCTCTCTCCCTCTCTCCACACACACACACACACACACACACACACACACACACACACACACACACACACACACACACACACACACACACACACACACACACACACACACACACACACACACATACACACACACACAGTTCCATTCTTGCAAACTTTCTCTAGGAGTGTCGACGGTCATGCAGTTTCGCTTTCCATCCTTTCTGCCCACTTTCTGCCCCCTCAAGACGTCCATCCCCTCCAAAACCTTACCGCCGAGAGACAACTCATATCACACTACCACTTAAGTGTCCGAGATGTTTAAACACCCCGTAGCTGCGTCCTGGAATCCGGTGCGGCGGGTTTTGTGCATCAGTAACTCTTCCAAGGAGTTTCCCAAGCGTTCAATATTATCTCCGTGTCCAATAAGAAAGGAGGATTAAAGAGTCTATAACTACTAATATTGTTAATGAACTTCCCCAATGATTTCAGTTATTACACAGCTTATCAGTCTAACGCTACATGTAGACTGCCTATCTTCTTACTTCTAATCAACGTGTCCGGATCTGGTTTGCCGGGAGATTAACGTTCCAGCGGACCACCAGGCACTCCCGGACCCGAGGTGAGGTACTGGGGGCAGCTTTCACTGCTCAGTAACAGTCCAGGGTCGAGTCCGTGCCCGGAGAGGAGACCCTCGAAATGGACTGGGTCAAGCTTGTTGTGCCATGTAGTTTTAAATATTCCTAACAAATAAATCATCGAACCTGTGGATTTTTTTTCCATGACTTTTTTTTATATATTTCTTTTAATTATGAAAGCTATTTTGTCCTACTGACCCTATGCAATCTCTTTTTACAACATTATCCCAAAATGCTTTCGCTTCAATAATACGAAAGAAAAAGGTGTCGAGCCACAGCGCCATATTCCTTTAAAAAACTGCACTATATAATTATATATCCATTCTAAACCTCGATACCAGACTGTGCTGAACGGTCTGAGGAGTGTGGGTGATGGCACCACAGCCACGCAGCGCCGCCCCTCCCTGACAGCCCAAAGTCTGCTCGCGAAATTCAAGACTTCACTAGATGCCCGTATGTAAGACGACAGTGTGTGTGTGTGTGTGTGTGTGTGTGTGTGTGTGTGTGTGCGTGTGAGTGTGTGTGTCATTCACCATGGTCTGATCATGCGATCGATACTCGTTTTGAGCACAGAACAACATATTCGTTGTTTTTAACGTGGTAATGTCTCCATGCAAGTGGGAATACCTTGTGTCGTCGAGCAAGAAACCTTTAGAAGTGGGGCTCTCAGCGCAGCCTTTTCCGCCATAGCTTTGCATGCAGGTAGCGGCTGAGCCTATCAGGGCCAAGGACTGCGCGGTACATCCCCACCCACTGACGCACTGAGCACAGCAGTGTTTTTAGTTGCACTAGACCCTGTACTTGATACTAAACGATAAACCGATAATTGTTATAAACAATACAAACAGGACAACCCAAACCTGTAAGCTTTACTTTGAAGCTCCTCTTTCCTTCTCCACGCAGCTGAATTATTCCTACAAAAGTTTAATCATGGTGTTTAGTGCACGAGAATAAGTAAAATGTAAGTTTGCCGCGTGGTTCTCAGAAAATGTTTCTATGAATAAAACAATGTGT
This sequence comes from Eriocheir sinensis, assembly GCF_024679095.1. Taxonomy (NCBI): domain Eukaryota; kingdom Metazoa; phylum Arthropoda; class Malacostraca; order Decapoda; family Varunidae; genus Eriocheir; species Eriocheir sinensis. The sequence continues at coordinate 368,702 of NW_026111703.1, forward strand.
TTTTATGAAGCATCAGAAGCAGGTACGTAGGTGTATACAAAGCTTTCTTACAGGCTCGTCACTGAAGGTCTCGGGGAGATTTGTTATACCCTCCTATGATATGGAAATACTCTTAATGGTGCTTAAGTAGCCCTTTGCTGACATTCTTCATTGATAAACCAATATATAGAGAGCAGGCAACTAGCCCCTCCATTCTTCTCGTGAAACCAAGGCATGTTCTTTACATTGTATTAAAATAATCAATATTTTTTCGCATCTGCTGACGAAATATTCTTTCAAATTGGCGCAACATTACATGCATTAAGGAATATACGAGTTAAGTATATCACGAAACCTACTACAAACTGAGACATGGAAAGAAGCCAATGAAAAAGACAAAAGCAGCCTCAGCCTCACCAGCCACACTCCACAAGGACAACCCCCCCCTCCCCCCCAGCCCCTTCACCCGGCTGCTGAGGAGGCCGTCTTGTTACCCCCGATTCCAGGTACACAGCCCCACGAGCCGCCGCTGCCCCGCCCACCCTCATTCTGCCCCTCCCTCGCCCTCCATCACTGTGCCGGAGGACTGGGGCATCAAACGCTTTATAAATGCTGCCCCCTACGCCACTCTTATGAGGTTTATTCAACGTTCACCAAAAATGGCACGCTACATAATTAAGTATAAATTTAAGTGACTTTAAGTCGTTCAGAATTTTCTAATAATTTGTATACGATGGTCTACTATGCATCCTAAAGACAACTCGAGCGATGATAGGTTGATGTGTATTGATAAACAGACGCACAGGAGGGAGCTGGTAACTACGGGCCGGTTCGACACTCCAGCACGGAGTCATTGAAGCGCCCGAACCAAACTCTGTTCTCCACAATGATGCGTTATTTCTACTCAATACCAAATACTAATAATGAGATTTCCTGATGTGTGGTTTTCTAAAGTCTCCTTCCTTAATATCAACGCCAGACACTATATACTACAGATAACTTTTACAGCATTTTGTGTTTGGTTGGGGAGCTTACAAACTTGTGTATTGGACTGTACTACTGGCCCTACGTGTTGCCGCTGCTGGGATGACTCAGGAGGTAAGTAGTTGAGCAGTATATATGAGCGCAGTGGCCGATGTACGTTTCTGGTGAACCCCGCAAAAAACGAGGTCCTGGAGCCCGGATGTTAAGGGGTTGTGACGCAAGTCACGCCAACACCATTTAGGAGACGGAGAGGAGCTATAGCCGTGGATGACAGGCCGCAATTTAACACGCCTCGCTACCTGCCTCTCCCTGTCCTGACCTTCACTGAGGCTTGGACCTTCGTACCGAGCTAACAAACCTTAATGTTCCCTCTTATGGCAGTAGCAGCAAAAGTGGAGTCAAACATTAATTTCGATACTTTATTTTTTTTCTTTATGATATCCTAAAAGTGTGAAGGGACAAGAATATAAGTAACAGTATGTTTCTTCTCGTTACCCTTCCCCCGCGGCACAGACTCCACCACGGAAAATTAGAGGCGACACTGGAACTGTTGCATAACACTTCATTTACATCAATTTTTAAAACGTTTTTCTAAGTCTTCACGAAGTGTTACAGTTGGCCAAAATGTGCTGCCACGGCTACCCAGGGACGAGTAAATGGTATTGAACATTTGCCAAATCTTCCAATTCGTTTGTGCCATCCGTGTCGCAATACCACGGCTTCTTCAGGGAATTATATCAGTAATGGGAAAACTATTTGTACAGATGAAACTCCTAGATTGAAAATAGTGCATCTGTGCTTGAAAAAAAAAATTGCTGATTACGAGAAAAATTTTTTTTTTGTTTGCTTATTTTGTAATATAAAACTAATAACTCATGTACACACACACACACACACACACACACACACACACACACACACACACACACACACACACACACACAAACACACACACAGCACTGGATGACTGACTGAGCATCGATTAGGAGCCAAATACGTGGTTGACTGAGATCTTATTAAATTAATGAGTTACATCGAGACGAGCAATTTGTACACGACCGAGATCCTTCGCGCTAAGCAAGTCGTTTTTGGAGCTTCTATACATCAACTGCTTCATATAGGAGCTAATCGGATGAATCTTGAAAGCAATTTAATTCTTAAGATTATCATTACGCGGTGCATCATACAAATCAAAGTCACTCCAGGGTCGCCTACAGCAAGTTGCGGGAGAGGCGCCACTTGACCCATCCTGCTGGAGGCCCCAGAGCAAATACCACGGCCAAGAGGAGGAACCATTGAGCTTCAACACACAGATAACTGCCACCAACACAACAAATACCACGGCCAAGAAGAGGAACCATTGAGCTTCAACACACAGATAACTGCCACCAACAAAACAAATACCACGGCCAAGAAGAGGAACCATTGAGCTTCAACACACAGATAACTGCCACCAACAAAACAAATACCACGGCCAAGAAGAGGAACCATTGAGCCTCAACACGCAGATAACTGCCACCAACAAAACAAATACCACGGCCAAGAAGAGGAACCATTGAGCTTCAACACACAGATAACTGCCGCCAACAAAACAAATACCACGGCCAAGAAGAGGAACTATTGAGCTTCAACACACAGATAACTGCCACCAACAAAACAAATACCACGGCCAAGAAGAGGCGCCCCACCCCACCCTATCTCGCTAGAGGCCGAATGACCAGACGTCCCTGCAAAAGTAACTCTCGTTCACCTACCTGCAGCCACCTAAAAAAGTAAATTTTACACCATAACATGTATTATGAAATCGGACAGGCGATATTTACAGTTAGCAACGTTCATTTCATACGATAATTTTAGGAACAGAAGAGGTATGAATACTGTTGTGCTGGAAGCTTCCCCCGGCGACCATAGGCCTCTAGAAGGCTCCCGGAGAAACGAGCAAAGGGGCGGGGATAAAGGCGAGCCGTCCGCGCCCCACGGGGCGCGGCCAGGCGCCAGGCGGGAAGTGTTGCCAACTCGCATATATTTTTGCTACATGTTCTTGTATGATCTGAAATATACTGTAATATTCTAGACTGTACTGTTCTGGATATATATAGGAGAAGAGGGCGAGAGAGGGCCAGTCCCAGTCATAGTAAGCTAGTGGTAAGTGAAGAGTCAGAGTGAAGTGTACTACTAAAGAAGAATATTAAACTACAGAAACTGTGCAAAGTGTTTACATATCTCCCTCCCACGGAGTCTCCTGACGGCGACACGGAACCCAAGTAATACGTCCGGCATAACACTGGTGTCAGGAGTGTAGGCATTTGTTTTTCGCCATGGAGACTCGTTCCCAAGCTGCCCAGAGGGACGACATGTTGACTGAACTTTTGGAAGCCTTGAGACTACAGGGGGAGAAACAAGAAAGAGCACTCCAAGAACTCAAAGAACAACAAGAAAGAGCACAGCAACAACAAGAAGGAACACTCCAAGAACTCAAAGAACAGCTAGAAGATCGCTTCACAGGATTACAGCTACAGCTTAAAGCAGTACAAGATGAAAGTGAGTCAGTGCGAAGAGAAATGACTGATGTAACCACGAACTTGGGACAACGCCTGATAGAAGTGGAGAAAGAACACACAAATCTTCAACAAGAGATGGAGGTGGTACGGGAGACGACACACAAAGAAATATTAGAAGTGCAAGGAAAGGTGAACCGTACTGAACAGGCAGTTTGTGACGTAAGTGACAGAGTGAAGGCCCTTGAAGACTGCTTGGCTGGAAACGGACAGCCAGTGCCTGCAGGGGCTAGTTGTACCCAAGATGCTTCTCCTACGCAAGTCCGGGGTAGTTTGAGCCCTGTTTCGCCTGAGTTTATTTCCGCAAGAAGTTCCGCCAGCCCCATGGGTCTGCTGGGTTCGCCTGTTAGAAAGAAGCCTCAGGAGTTTGATGGCAAGGTCTCCTGGGAGGCTTACCGCGCTCAGTTTGAGCTGTTGGCAGCTCGGAACGGATGGGATGACCAAGAGTGCGCGGTACAGCTGGCCACTAGCCTGAAAGGGGCGGCGCTGGAGGTCCTTGCTCAGCTCGACAATGCGACAAAGGGCAGCTACAGCGGGCTGGCACAGGCGCTGGAGCAACGATATGGGACCAAGCACCAGAACGAGCTCTTCAGGGTTAGGTTCAGAACCCGCAACAGGAGGCGCGGCGAGTCTCTCCAGGAACTCGCTCAGGACCTTGAGAGCATGGCGCACAAGGCATACCCAGGTGCCACCCCTGACCTGCTGACGGTTTTGCTGCGTGATCAATTCATCGATGCCCTGGACAGCCCTCAGCTGAAGATACAAGTGAACCAAGCTAAGCCAACATCAATGCAGGAAGCTCTGGCACGTGCCATGGAGTTTGAGTCCTTTGTTAGGTCTAGCTTGTCAAGCTTCAGGGACGACTCGACTTCTGGCTTTAGGGCACGAAAGGGCGCTGTCAGCAACACAGACAGGTTCCAAGGAACGTGCTGGTACTGCGAGAAGGTTGGGCACAAGGAGAACGAATGCTATAAGAGGAAGAAAGAATATGAAGGTGGCGCTAAGAAGAAGCCCAGGGAAGGACCCAAGTGCTGGACCTGTGGAGAAAAGGGGCACTGGAAGAATGAGTGTCGGAAAAATGTGCCCCCGGCGAGGGACCACCACTCGGGCGAGGGAAGAAGGAGAACTGGTTCACGGGGGCAACGACCAGTCTGTCCTGTACATGCCCCGAAGATATCAATGTGCAGGAGAACCACCACGACGGGTTGCCAAGTGGAACAGACAGCGGAGGTGCCATGGGAAGACTTGGGAAAACTGCAGCGGGAGGACCGAGATCTGAGACCAATTATGGAGTGGCTGAGTCAGTCGTCAACGCGACCTGGGTGGGAAGTAATCTCGAGAGAAAGCCCTACCACCAAGAATTACTGGACTCAGTGGGACACTCTTCGGATAGACGACGGGGTGTTGCAGCGACGCTGGGTCTCTCATGATGGTCTTGACCACTACTGGTCCACGGTGTTACCTGTGAAGTCCCGGGAAGGCGTCTTGAAAGAAATGCATGACAGCATCACCAGCGGACACCTAGGGGTAAAGAAGACACTGAGTCGCCTGCGCCAAAGGTTCTACTGGGTTGGCATGAGGAAGGACGTGGAAGAATGGTGTCACGCGTGTGAGGTGTGCTGTGCAAAGAAGGGCCCCAAGAAGCGTCACCGTGCCCCACTGCAACTATACCAGGTTGGAGCCCCCATGGAACGGGTGGCAGTGGATATAGCAGGACCCTTGCCTCTGACGACGAACGGAAATAGGTACATCTGCGTCACAATGGATTACTTCACCAAGTGGCCGGAAGCCTACGCCATCCCTGACCAGGAAGCCACTACCATCGCCAAGGTTTTGGTGGAGGAGTTCTTCTGTCGCTTCGGTGTGCCTAACGAGCTCCATTCCGACCAGGGAAGGAATTTTGAGTCAACAGTCCTTGCTGAGTGCTGCAAGCTTCTGGGTATCAAGAAGGCCGGACCACCCCTCTGCACCCACAGTCAGATGGAATGGTGGAGGTTTAATTGGACGTTGGGCCAGGAGTTGGCCAAGCAGTGCAACAATGATCAGTCTTCATGGGATCAGAAGCTGCCTGCGCTTCTCATGGCCTACAGGTCTGCCGCCCACGAGACTACGGGGTATTCACCGGCAAAGCTGATGTTTGGACGTGAGCTGCGATTGCCGGTGGACCACTGACAGGAAGGCCTCCTGGGGAAAGCCTTCCAAGGGACGCCTCCAGTTTTGCCCGTCAACTAGAGGAACGGCTGGAAGAGGTGCACCATCAAGTCCGAGGTGCCTTGAAGTTCTCCGGGGAGGCCATGAAGCGCGGTTACAATATGAGGGCAAGCCACGTTGACTTCAAGGAAGGAGACCGAGTCTGGCTTTACAACCCGCAGAGGAAGAAAGGACAGTCTCCGAAGTTACAGAGCCCCTGGGAAGGCCCTTACACTGTGCTAGAACGCCTCTCCGACGTGACTTACCGAATCCGGAGAACGGAAAAGACCAAGCCGAAAGTTGTCCACGTCAACCGCCTATGGAGGTACCACGGTCCGGGAAACTACACCTGGAACAACTACAGACACCCAGCAGCCGACGAAAACGCAAGGGACGTCCAGGACCGAGAGGAGGTCGACGACGACGTAGGCCTCCTGGCCCTTTCAGCCGAGGGAGATAACCTCCCGGCTTCGGCAGATGTTCCAGGGACACCCCAAGAAGCGGACGACGACGAGGCGCACCAGGAGACAGACGCGCAGGAGGCAACGAGCAGAAGACAGAGACAACGCAGGCGTCCACAGCGATACGACGATTATTATGTTTTTGATTAATTCTCTTATGTGATCGGGACGATCACAATTAAGAGGGGGGGATAGTGTTGTGCTGGAAGCTTCCCCCGGCGACCATAGGCCTCTAGAAGGCTCCCGGAGAAACGAGCAAAGGGGCGGGGATAAAGGCGAGCCGTCCGCGCCCCACGGGGCGCGGCCAGGCGCCAGGCGGGAAGTGTTGCCAACTCGCATATATTTTTGCTACATGTTCTTGTATGATCTGAAATATACTGTAATATTCTAGACTGTACTGTTCTGGATATATATAGGAGAAGAGGGCGAGAGAGGGCCAGTCCCAGTCATAGTAAGCTAGTGGTAAGTGAAGAGTCAGAGTGAAGTGTACTACTAAAGAAGAATATTAAACTACAGAAACTGTGCAAAGTGTTTACATATCTCCCTCCCACGGAGTCTCCTGACGGCGACACGGAACCCAAGTAATACGTCCGGCATAACAATACAATGCCCATCCCTGCCAGCGTGATGTATCTTACCGTTACTAATCAAGAAGATCATCATTTTCAGCGAGTCGTTAGAATTGAGTGGTTATTTTAATAGCAAGATAGGTAAGAGGGAACAGATAAAACACGATAAAGCGCGGACACAAGCCCTCCCCCTTTCCTGCCGCTCCGTGGCCCGCGGCGCCCCATGGATGCACCTGAACCTCTTCCCTCTTGTCGGAAAATAAGAGGACTGAACCCACCTCGAGAGGGACACCACCGCGCTTTGCCGCCAGGACCTGCATCCGATTACTGGGTCTATCAGATAGTCTGCTACCGCTACGATGACAGCATCGAAGGCTGAAGAGGGAATGTTCAAACATTCACAGATCAGGATGCAGAAGCAATTTGGTTCGGTCTTATCAAAACCCTTGACGAGGAGACCGCCTTCTCCCTCGCTCGTTTGGCGAGGGAGAATCAGTTGGCCATCAACCCTTATGAGGAGGAAGGCAGGTCTCGGGACGTAGTTTTACGGTATCCCGGCACCAGTCCCTTGACCCCATCTTGGAGGACCCGTTCGTCAGCTTCGCACTGAGGTGTACGTACAAGGCAGGTCAATGTCACTCAGAGCCAATGGGGCAGGCGGAGGTGACGTTCCAGCTGGAGATTCCCTCCCATAGTCCTTTGACTTAGGCTTTTAAAGTACATTCTCCGTCAGGAGACTAACCCGGAGCCTCTGCGGTGCTTCAACTGCACTTATGTCGTCAGGTATACGGGTATATGCAGGTACTATATATACCCATATGCCCATACGTGGCGTAAGGCCCTGGAAGGCTGGTGAAAACTGGGTGCCAGAAACCAAGCTCTGAAGAGGGACATCATGCTAAGTTCAAAGCCTGACCTGTCCGCCTGAGGAGATTACATCTATGGCTGCAAAATGGGCCTTTAGACACTTTGCTGCTCAGGGACCAAGCTTTCCCCCATGCGGCACCAGCAAAGGTTGGTCGAAGCAAGAGCCCGACCGCTCCCCCCAGCCCCGCACTCTACATGAGCACCACCATCACCACCACAACCACCACCACGGTGTGCGTGTGTGTGTGTGTGTGTGTGTGTGTGTGTACGCGCCCGCACGGACGGACATTGTCGCAAAAGATTACCAAATCTACATCTAGCCTGGCTCAGGGCCGGCCCATGTGCTGTACGCGGCGGCCCATGAGCAGCCAGGCATGACAACATTCCCCCCTCGCCAGAACAGTATCCTTGGGGCGCGTCAGTCTGTGTTCTTGTCTCGAACGAATGGCTGCGGGTCAGGGGAGGCTGCTCAGTGACGCCACATACCAAACAACGCACACCAACCCAACTATGAGCGAATACACACTTACCTTTTTGTTGTTGTAGATGTCTCGAGCGAAGTGCCAGTGGTAGGCGTCTAGGGAGTAGGAAAGCTCCAAGGACGTCACCCACTCCTCGTCGTCCCCTTTGCCCTGCGTTAGGAGGCCGGTCACCTACAGAGAGTGGAAGAACAGACTCAGTGGCAGCCATGGTCAAACTGAACAAGGATACATTTCGATGCGACACTGAAAAAGGGAAAGGAAAAATGAACGAAAGTTAAACTCTCTCCTACCTGAAACATTTCAAGACAACAGAATATGACGATCAGAGAAACTGCTAAAAATATTGCTTCATTAAAGTTGCGTAAATTTTCATCGGTCTTTGAACAATATAATATTCCTAAAAGTCATTTAACGTCGTGTGGTTTTAAACAATTTAGAAAAGTTAGAGTTGCTAAAATTTTGGGGGTATTCGAGTTTGAGGATACTTATGGCTATCAGTTTAGATAATATGCAGCCACAAGCAAGCAACATTTCTCTGCCCAGCGACAAAGCCAGCGCAGAAAGAGCTAACACTGCAGGCGTCAGAACTAGAAAGCAACAAGCGTATCTGAGAAACATTAGTAAATTTTGAAGCCCGATCTTTTTTTTTTCCCAACACAAAGAATTGGAAGCGGACGCCCAGCCCCTCGTCAAGTGGCTTCTGGTGTTCGCGGCCGCCGAGTGGGAAGCGAGACAAGCGTGTACACGAGGCAAGCTTTCTGCTGACTCATAGCAGCACCATGTAATCCTTGACCACGGTTAACAGAGACGACGCTTTTTTTTCCCCCTTTACGGCAGGTGACTCGGCAAGGTTACAGTTTCTCCTCAAAAACATGACCACCTGGACGCCGCGAAAGAGGCAACTGCTACCCACAAACGTTCTAGACGAGGCAATAAATCAAAAAGCTTAACCCACCTGGGCCGACATTTATTATTGCAGTTTCTATATCTCAGTGGATAAGTGACGCCATTCAGGTATACCAGCGTGCGCATTAAATATTTCGGCCCGGTTCGTTTATTATACCTGGAAATTTGAATAAAGAACAATGACAGCCTTTCATGATACACTTTAATAGACCTGCACCCAACTAAGTTTACGATACCTGCTATAGATGCAATAATGCACTACGCTATTGATACTGTGAACGAAAACAAGAATGGTAATAGAGATAAAATATAATGACAGCCTTTCATGATACAGTTTAATAGACCTGCGCCCAACTAAAATTAAGTATACGATACCTGCTATAGATGCAATAATGTAAAACGCTATTGATACTGTGAACAAAAACAAGAATGGTAATAGAGATAAAAAATATATATTTAACTGCGGCACATCAGATTGTAGGACACTAGTGCACACGCGGCAGGATATGGATTTGCTCTCAACCCGGTAGCAGCGGGGATCATGTTTCTTAATGGTCCCTCTAAGCGAGAAAAATGAGAAAAATCATCACTCACACAAACCATTTCATAATATATATCAAAGCATTTGTGATCAGTTTACGTATCATCTATTTTTAGGGGTTTATATCATGGCACAAATTTGGCCCGTCGCTGCTACCGGGTCAAGGGTCAATCTACTAATTCTTACCTTGGCCGGCACACCGAGATCCACGAGGACCCACTCGCCGGCGGCCCTCCTGCCGGCACACCACGCCCGGCCATTGGGCTGGTGCAAGCGGGCGTACTTGACCTGGCAGCCCGCGTCCCACGTCGCCGGGTAGAGCGACGAGGCGGAGATCTGCCAGTCCAGGACGTCGCCGGTAGTGAGGCCGAGCGGCGAGGAGCAGCCTGCCGCCAAGGGGAAGAGAAGGTCACACAAAGAAACACAAAGGAAGAACAAACAACAGCAGACCTGCTGGTCCTTACGAGGCTGTTTGTGACAAGCTACTCTAACTATCTAATCAAAGGTGGAGGATGAAAGGACAGCACTCACGGGGGAGAGTCACGTGTAGGAAGGGGGTATGCAAGGATAGAGAAAAAGAGCATCCTGACCGCCCAAGGGAAGAAAAGGTTAAGGGTGGCCGGCAGGCGTGGGAAGATATGTAGCACGAATATGAAGAGTGGGAACTTGTGAAGGAGCAGCCTGTCGCCGAGGGGAAGGGAGGGATGATGGGGGCCGGCAAGCAGAGGAAGGACTGTTAATGGGAAAGAAATTTAAGTGTTTGAAAACGTTCTGGATTGTTTATGTTGTATTTGTAGGTATAGGAAGAAATGCAGAAAAGGAAGAAAGATTGTATTTTGAAAACTTGCTGGGTTGTCTATGTTATCTAGTGGACATTGCTGTATGACTTGTTAGAAATAGGAATGAGTGGTTTGCTTAAAACAATAGTGAATTAGTACAGTTAGTATTGCAGTTAGTTATTGAGTTAGTACAGTTAGTATTGCAGTTAGTTAGTGAATTAGTACAGTTAGTATTGCAGTTAGTTAGAGAATTAGTAGAGTTAGTATTGCAGTTAGTTAGTGAATTAGTAGAGTTAGTATTGCAGTTAGTCAGTGAATTAGTACAGTTAGTATTGCAGTTAGTTAGTGAATTAGTAGAGTTAGTATTGCAGTTAGTTAGTGAATTAGTAGAGTTAGTATTGCAGTTACTTAGTGAATTAGTAGAGTTAGTATTGCAGTGTTAGTGCATTAGTAGAGTTAGTATTGCAGTTAGTTAGTGAATTAGTAAAGTTAGTATTGCAGTTAGTTAGTGAATTAGTAGAGTTAGTATTGCAGTTAGTTAGTGAATTAGTAGAGTTAGTATTGCAGTTAGTTAGTTAATTAGTAGAGTTAGTATTGCAGTTAGTTAGTGAATTAGTAGAGTTAGTATTGCAGTCAGGTAGTGAATTAGTAGAGTTAGTATTGCAGTCAGTTAGTGAATTAGTAGAGTTAGTATTGCAGTTAGTTAGTTAATTAGTAGAGTTAGTATTGCAGTTAGTTAGTGAGTTAGTACAGTTAGTATTGCAGTCAGTTAGTGAATTAGTACAGTTAGTATTGCAGTTAGTTAGTGAATTAGTAGAGTTAGTATTGCAGTCAGTTAGTGAATTAGTAGAGTTAGTATTGCAGTTAGTTAATGAGTTAGTAGAGTTAGTATTGCAGTTAGTTAGTGAATTAGTAGAGTTAGTATTGCAGTTAGTTAGTGAATTAGTAGAGTTAGTATTGCAGTCAGTTAGTGAATTAGTACAGTTATAATTAGTATTGCCTCCACAGTTACCACCATAATCACAATGTTCCTGCCTTTGCTACTGTTTCCACTGCTGATTTTAATGTTACTGCTACAGCTTCTACTACCACTACACCCCAAAATTATCATTATTATTTAACAATACAACAGAAAGGAGTTGCATTTCACAACTCACAGCTTTGCTTCGTCATTAAGAAAACGCAGCAATTAACATACAACACAATTTCACCAACTTCCTCCCGATGGATCATCAAGCTTAATAAATTAACACCCCAACCCAAGGCTCTTGACACCCGTAAGCAACTCCTCGTCAGGAAGATCCAACGCGGACCCAATCAACTCTCAACATGCTCAAAACATTTCACAAAGCGGCAAGGGAGATAAATGAGTTAATATTACAATGGGCGCTTGCTCTCTTATCTCCCCGTTTCTGTCTACCTGTTTGTTTGCTTATGAATCTGTTTTCCGTCTTTCTATGTCTCTGTTGGTCCGTCTGTTATCTCATCTGAGTGTCGGAATGTTTTTTCATCTGTCCGTTTGTTTGTTTTTCACGTGTTTGTGCATCTGACCGTTTGTTTGTTCGTTTGGCCGTTTTTTACTTCATCTACGGCTCTCTCTCTCTCTCTCTCTCTCTCTCTCTCTCTCTCTCTCTCTCTCTCTCTCTCTCTCTCTCTCTCTCTCTCTCTCTCTCTCTCTCTCAAGTCACAATATTGTATCTCGCACGCTTATCTCCATCGTTAACTTTGTACCAACACATTCCACAGTTTTCGTTTTAGCCGCAGGACACTTCTGCACAAATTTCAACATCTTCCCGTTGGCAGGCCACTCTTGCCGCTGTCGAGCTTTTTATTCAGCACAAGTCCACACACGGCCCAGCTTAGTACACGTAAACCAACATAAAGAGGTTTAGAGTGACGTTAATATTCATATACTGACTGAGTCTGAGAGTTGTTTGTCCGTCTTTTTTTTTTTTTTACTTAAGAATATTTGGCACGTTAACGCAGCCATACTGAAGCATATTTTAAGACCTTGTCAATTGGATGTGGACGCGATTAATTTTAGTAGGGCTTATTTAAAATATACATGCATGTAAGCTTGCAATATATTACGTTAGTCGTGTTTGATTTTCTTTTATACAGATGGATGTAAACAGTGCTTGGACTAAATATATCAGTGGTGGATACACAGTGGCTTCCAACAGCTGAAACAGGTTAGTTATGTCTTGAGAATAAAATATTTATAAAGGTATTTTCAATGCAAAATGCAATACTGTAAAATATATCAAATGCTCTATTTTCAAAATCGACACAGAAGAAAACGCAACTTGTGAAATTAATACGATGGTGTCTTTTACGGATGAGCTGAATCGTTTCAAAATGTAGGAAAACACAAATATAAACTTTCAGAAAAAAAAAACATCATCATGAACTTACAAACACACACACACACACACACACACACACACACACACACACACACACACACACACACACACACACACACCTATTTATGAGATTCAGAAGATAAGGTTAGTTTTATGGTTTCCGCACCAGCAAGGGGAGGGAGGTGGTTTTCCTTAGACGCGCAACTTTGGGCAGAGCTCCGTTTTATCCCAACAGCAATGAAAACTGCACGCATCTCTCCAAGACCACTGATGACTGGGCTTTTAGTCTGTAATGTCTATCACGTATTTTTATCGACCATTCCTTCTGTGAAGTTATATAACTGTTCGCCTTGACACGAATCCAAGTATCTTTTAATATTTGTCTTTACAGTAATTAATTTTCCGGTTTCTGAACACGACACCGCAGATAAGCCAAAGAGTGTGCGTGCGTTAAACGCCTCCTCAAAAGACATAATAATTCCTTTCGCCTGTGTGTGCGTGGGTAGAATTAGCAACACCAAAAGCGACGGGGGAAAAAAAAATACGAGTCTGCAAGTACTGCGATGTTTACTTCCCCCACAACATCGACCACCTGCAAAATTTCATCACTATTTGTTTGCCACATTAGTTTGCACCGAGGCGTTAAATGGTCGCGCAAAGTAACATCCAGGATCGAAACTCACTCCATGTTTACTTAATACCGACGGGCTTTTATAGACTGCATAATACAACAACCTATAGGGGCTTAATAAACAAACGCTATATTTTTTTGTTTGTTTAGGACAGTAAAGGCTTGCGTGCACCACAACCTACGCGCTGTCTGCTGGGATGCTGAACGAGACACAAGAGGCGATAATGAGAGTATTAGCCGAAAGGAAAATGAGAGGAAGAAGGAGTTATGAGCCTTTACCACGGGTACCTACTGAAGGTGGAGTGGAGGCCCTGAGGGACGCCGAGCTCCTTCAAGAGGGTGGAAGGTAACTCACTGTGATGCATTGCAACAATTTACAAAGGTTATAAGAAACCCTTCCTAGGCTGCCCTAACCAGATAGCACGGTGGTCGGGTTGTAAATACTCCTCGTTAGTCACCATAAGACATGGGGCGGTACTACAGCACCTCGACACACTCCGCATCCCAAACTCCACCACCACCACCGCCACTACCACAAACACCTCCGCCAACACCACTCTATCACACCTACCACACAGACCACCATTTCGACACCATTCCCACCACCATCACTGCTACACCATCCGGCCTTACCACAACACCTCCACCACCATCACTGCTACACCGTCCCTACCACAACACCTCCACCACCATCACTGCTACGCCGTCCCTACCACAACACCTCCACCACCATCACTGCTACACCGTCCCTACCACAACACCTCCACCACCATCACTGCTACGCCGTCCCTACCACAACACCTCCACCACCATCACTGCTACACCGTCCCTACCACAACACCTCCACCACCATCACTGCTACGCCGTCCCTACAACACCTCCACCACCATCACTGCTACACCGTCCCTACCACAACACCTCCACCACCATCACTGCTACACCGTCCCTACCACAACACCTCCACCACCATCACTGCTACACCGTCCCTACCACAACACCTCCACCACCATCACTGCTACACCGTCCCTACCACAACACCTCCACCACCATCACTGCTACACCGTCCCTACCACAACACCTCCACCACCATCACTGCTACACCAACCCTGACCACAAACATCAACACCATCATCACTACACCAACCCCTACCACAAGCACCTCAGCCAGCACCCCTACACCAACCCCTACAACAAACACAACCATCTCAACCCATTAACCTGGGACACAAGCCAGGAGTGACATCTAAGTTATCACAGACTTTCCCTTAGGAGTTCCAAGATATCCATTTATCGACCGGTCAGAATGTGAGGATGGACAGCTGGGTGGACTGAGCACCAATTGCCCGGGCCGGGATTCGAAACCAGGACCGAGGATTAGTAGTTATGCGTGCTAACCACTTCACAACGGAGAAGTATGGCTTTTCACTGTAGGTTACTAATAAATGGTAAACGGTGGAAGGCGTCCGAATAAGCTGCACGGCAGAGCTGCAACCAATCAGCAGAGTCCAAATGACCCAGTTTCCATTCCGCAACACCTGCCTTCAGTGCTGCCGGAAGATACAACGAAGGCAGACATATGCACCTACCGTCATCATGAATCCCTGCTTATAAGATGAAAGTGTGACACAGCAGTAGCCGTTGCTTGCTGTTTCGACGCGTTCACATTGTTCACTAACCATGGATCCGTTAAGCCGCGGGGTCCTGCTCTCAGCTTGCCATGCTTAATTTACTTTACTGATAAAATGCAAGGTAACTGAAAGCAATATTCGCACATGATGGAGTATTTAGCGCAATGCAGTGAGGTTAGCCATCTTGGATATACTTTCGTCGACATCCTCCCGCAATGAATCGCAGCAGGGGACATATTTACCATTCCAGTGAGTGTTGCTGAGGGGTCTGTTGTGGGGTTCGTAAAAAAGATAAATCTGGTCATTATAGTCATATCAGAAACTGAGCTTTTTGTCGAGTCCAGGTGTGTGATGTGATTGAGTGGTCGCAGATATTATTGTTCCATAACTCAGGTGCGGCAGCCGGCCTTGTGGGGGAGCATCAGTAAACGGGACATACATTTTCAGTTGGGGTTCTTGCCGGGTTTCGGAGCCACTCTACCTCTCTTACCACCCATACCACTCTCCCTCCCCGCCCTCCTCTTGAGCACCCTTGCGGCTAGTTTTTGTTGCCGCTTCCCAAATATTTACATGACGTTCTTAACAGATTTATGTTCAAGCTACTTACCTGTTTGCTTGATTAGTCGGGAACACTGTACTGACGTAGTATGAGCCTCATGCTTGACGACAGGTTGCCACTTCACCGGGAGATTTTTAATGCGATTTCATGCTTAATTAGGTAAGACTCCTCAATTTCGTCATGAGCAACAAGTTAAATCAAGACAATTAGCGATGAGTGTTACAGGGAAACTAAAACAGGTACTCAGATTTGCCCTCCACGTAACCCTAAATTACCACGCTTCGACGCACTTTACACCAGTCAACACCAGTCCTAGCATTCTTCAATTACAGTATAGTAGTAGTGAGTAGCGGGCAGTGAGTAGCAGGCTTTTTTTTCACATTTGTTTACTTTTTTTTATGCCCTTGAACTGACTCCTCTGCTGTAAAAAAAAAAAAAATGATAAACTGAATTCATTGTTGCTGTGGAGGATCATCATCTACTTACCGTCATCATAGACTAAGCTTTTAATCTTCAGCGCCGAAGTATCGCGCAAATCAACACCAGTCCTTGCACTCCTCGTTTAAGATTGAAAAGACAAACTATTCCTTATATTACCTTTGACGATTCTTGTTTTTCTGGCTTCCTCATCTACTGTACTTCTAGTCTTTAGCTCCTGAATATCGCGCACTCAACACCGGTCCTTTCACTACTCATACTCAAGATACAAAACAAACAAACTATTCTTTACGTTACCTTGGACGATACTTGTTTTTCCTAGCATCATTATCTATTGTATTTTCTTTTCAAAATAAGGGGAACACGAGCAGCCTGACAAAAAGCACCTCAACGCTCAAATAATAGCCAAAGTATCCCTAAATCTGTGCCATTATACCGGCAAATCCTCCTTCGTCCTTGGGGAAACCTGTTCAGCAATTTACGACCTTTCCCTAAGTATACCACCACCACCACCACCACCAAACACCTACTATCTTCATCACGACTAGTCTCCACCACATAGATGTGGCTGTGTGTGTGTGTGTGTGTGTGTGTGTGTGTGTGTGTGTGTGTGTGTGTGTGTGTGTGTGTGTGTGTGTGTGTGTGTGTGCTTGGAGGCGCCCTGAGATGGTCGTTTTGCCACCTACCGATAATCCCTATTCCCACTTGCACTGCGGTCTCCTTACATTTATTTGTTACTGTGGTTCCCTTCTTCCTCTTTGTTACTCTCTCTCTCTCTCTCTCTCTCTCTCTCTCTCTCTCTCTCTCTCTCTCTCTCTCTCTCTCTCTCTCTCTCTCTCTCTCTCTCTCTCTCTCTCTCTCTCTCTCTCACTAGACAATTTGAATTTTCCTTTATTTTGTTAATTATTATTAAACAACATGAAGAAGCGTGTTGCTGCAGCCCTGTTACCCGCCATCCGACGCGTGAACTGCACTACTTAGCCGACTAGGCAAGATTACAGCAGAAAGAATTTGCTGGAGGCCAGTCGGTCTTCATGGACATAGCACCTCCTTTTATTACCTAACACTGATTTCCTCGATATACGGATATTTTTTATATCACATCGAAGCAACGATGGGAAACTCTGCATCTCGACAGAAATTCAACGTGTGGGTAACCCTGGAGCGAGGCTCCTCCCTGGTGGACTCCATCAAGCTCTCGTGCAAGGACTCCACCTGCTGCCTGAAGAGGAGGCGTACGGTCGCCTCCGTCAAGCTCCACGTGGAAGGCTGGTCTTGCGTCGCAGGGATTCAAGGCTGCCACGCCGAGGGTGAGCTGCGTGTGCCCTTGGCGAAGCTGTGCAAGAAAGACGGGAACGCGGCCGTCAGGGTGCAATGCGCCTCGCTTAGGAAGCCAGTCTTCACCTCTTCCATGCCGCTGGCCTGGCTGCTGGACAACATCAGCGGCCTCCACTTCTCTCTCTTCTGTGACGACGGGTCCGCCTTCACCAGCCTCCGGTGCAACGGGAGGCGGTGTGGCGAGCCCGTCCGGGCGGTGAGCCCTGCACCGCGTGCGGCCACTGACGGAGTGGCCAGGACCGATGAGGCTGATGCATGGGCAGCCTTTGAAGTGACGACCCATGATGACTGGTCCGTGGAGGCTGATGATTCATGGGCAGCCCCAGACTTGGTGACCTCCGCTGCTATGGTCGAGGCTGATGCATGGGCAGCCTTTGAAGTGACAACCCATGATGACTGGTCCGTGGAGGCTGATGTTTCATGGGCAGCCCCAGACTTGGTGACCTCCGCTGCTATGGTCGAGGCTGATGCATGGGCAGCCTTTGAAGTGACGACCCATGATGACTGGTCCGTGGAGGCTGATGTTTCATGGGCAGCCCCAGACTTGGTGACCTCCGCTGCTATGGTCGAGGCTGATGATTCATGGGCAGCCTTTGAAGCAATGACCCGTGATGACTGGTCCGTGGAGGCTGATGTTTCATGGGCAGCCCCAGACTTGGTGACCTCCGCTGCTATGGTCGAGGCTGATGATTCATGGGCAGCCTTTGAAGCAATGACCCGTGATGACTGGTCCGTGGAGGCTGATGATTCATGGGCAGCCCCAGACTTGGTGACCTCCGCTGCTATGGTCGAGGCTGATGATTCATGGGCAGCCTTTGAAGCAATGACCCGTGATGACTGGTCCGTGGAGGCTGATGATTCATGGGCATCCCCAGACTTGGTGACTTCCGCTGCTATGGTCGAGGCTGATGATTCATGGGCAGCCTTTGAAGCAATGACCCGTGATGACTGGTCCGTGGAGGCTGATGATTCATGGGCAGCCTTTGAAGCAATGACCCGTGATGACTGGTCCGTGGAGGCTGATGATTCATGGGCATCCCCAGACTTGGTGACTTCCGCTGCTATGGTCGAGGCTGATGATTCATGGGCAGCCTTTGAAGCAATGACCCGTGATGACTGGTCCGTGGAGGCTGATGATTCATGGGCAGCCTTTGAAACAATGACCCGTGATGGCTGGTCCGTGGAGGCTGATGATCCATGGGCATCCGCCGAATTGGTGACCGCCATCACCGATGAGGCTGATGATCCATGGGCACTCTTTGAAGTGACGACCCGTGATGACTCGTCTGATGAGGCTGATGATCCATGGGCACTCTTGGAAGTGACGACACGTGATGACTCGTCTGATGAGGCTGATGATCCATGGACACTCTTGGAAGTGACGACCCGTGATGACTCGTCTGATGAGGCTGATAATCCATGGGCATCCGCCGAATTGGTGGTCGCCATCACCGAAGAGGCTGATGATCCATGCCCATCCGCAGAATTGGTGGCTGCCATCACCGAAGAGGCTGATGATCCATGCCCATCCGCCGAATTGGTGGCCGCCATCACCGAAGAGGCTGATGATGCATGGGCAGCCTTCGAGATGATGACCAGTGATGACTGGTCCGTAGAGACTGATGCCTTCCTGGACGTCACGGCCATCTGTGGTGTCGTTGTGTAAATTGTCTTGCTTCACTAAGCAGCCTGGTAACACAGTCACCAGTGACCCCCGGCGCAGGCGCGAGCCACATCGTGAGCCACACTCCCGGGGAGCGAGACACCCTTCAGTGACCGTCGCTCTTATTACACCTTCAGGGGAGGAGCTCCAGCTGTATTTCTTATCTTATCAATGAAAACCTTTACAATAAAACTATTATCCTATTAATGAATTTACCTTACCTATTAATAATAGTGTGCCTATCACAGTGAAATTCACCACATGCACGACTGCCAAGCCTCTTCCATTCGACTACCATTCTATTAGCAAACCAATTCCTGCCTCCATGTTTAACCAATCTATATTGATCTAACGACCCATGGCTAAGAGTGCATGCCCTTTTACGAGCAGACCCTCATCAAAGGCCGTCACCCATCTATAAACTTTAATGAAGTCTACTCGCATCGTCCGCCTTTCCAGGGAATGCAAATTTAGACGTTAAGGGCAACCCTTTTTACGGCACGCGTGCCTTTATTCACCAGTTACGGTCATATTGTACATTACACCTTTTTAAATATATTGGAAAACAGTACAAGAAAACTACTACTACTACTACTACTACTACTACTACTACTACTACTCCTTTATGCCTGTTATAAAGATTCTTGAAAATGATGTTTTCTATGCCCTCTCTGGCCTCAATCCTCAGAAGGCTTATGGACCTGATGGAGTGCCTCCTATTGTCCTTAAAAACTGTGCCTCCGTGCTGTCACCCTGCCTGGTCAAACTCTTTCGCCTCTGCCTGTCAACATCTACCTTTCCTTCTTGCTGGAACTATGCCTTCATACAGCCTGTACCTAAGAAGGGTGACCGCTCCAATCCCTCAAACTACCGTCCTATTGCTTTACTTTCTTGTCTATCTAAAGCTTTGAATCAATCCTTAACCGGAAGATTCAAAAGCACCTTTCCACTTCTGACCTTCTATCTGATCGCCAGTATGGGTTCCGCAAGGGGCGTTCTACTGGTGATCTCCTAGTCTTCTTAACTGACTCTTGGTCATCCTCTCTTAGCCGTTTCGGTGAAACTTTTGCTATTGCGCTGGACATATCAAAAGCTTTTGATAGGGTCTGGCACAAATCTTTGCTTTCCTTAAGGGCTCAACCGTACGAGGAACGACTCAAGCGACTCAATCTCTTTACATTAGAGAAAAGACGCCTACGAGGAGATATGATTCAAGTCTTCAAGTATCTAAAAAAATTCAATAACGTCGATTACTCCAATTTCTTTGAATTGCAAACCAACCTAAGAACTAGAAATAACGGTTTACCCATTCAGTCTAGTCGATGTAACACAGACATCGGAAGGAGTTTCTTTTCAAACCGAGTCATCCGTCACTGGAACAATCTTCCTTCAGAAGTAGTAAATGCGAATACTATCAACTCCTTCAAATATAGAATCGACCGTCACTTCGCTGCGTCGGGAGTAAACTGAATATTGAGTTGCTTTCATCTGCTCCTCAATATCGAGGCGCTTTCATCTGCTCCTCAATGTCGAGGTGCTTTCATCTGCTCCCCAGGCCCCAGGCTGTCGAGCAGATTAAATCACCAAAGCGGGCAACCTCGTAATGAGCCAATAGGCTTTCTGTTGCCTGCGTTTCCATGTTTATCTCCAGTTTCCTTTCTGACCGTTCTATTTCTGCCGTGGTAGACGGTCACTGTTCTTCCCCTAAATCTATTAACAGATGTGTCCCACAGGGTTCTGTCCTATCTCCCACTCTTTTTCTGTTGTTCATTGATGATGATCTTTCCAAAACGAACTCTCCTATCCATTCCTACGCCGATGATTCCACTCTGCATTATTCAACTTCTTTTAATAGAAGACCCACCCTTCAGGAACTTAACGACTCAAGGCTGGAGGCTGCAGAACGCTTAGCCTCAGCCCTTACTATTATTTCCGATTGGGGCAAGAAGAGCCTGGTGTCCTTCAACGCCTCAAAAACACAGTTTCTCCACCTATCCACTCGACACAATCTTCCAAACAACTATCCCCTATTCTTTGACAACACCCAGCTATCACCTTCCTCAACACTAAACATCCTCGGTCTATCCTTAACTCAAAATCTCAACTGGAAACCTCATATCTCATCTCTTACTAAATCAGCTTCCTCGAGGCTGGGCGTTCTGTACCGTCTCCGCCAGTTATTCTCTCCTGCACAGTTGCTGTCCATATACAGGGGCCTTGTCCGCCCTCGTATGGAGTATGCATCTCATGTGTGGGGGGGCTCCACTCACACAGCTCTTCTGGACAGAGTGGAGGCTAAGGCTCTTCGTCTCATCAGCTCTCCTCCTCATACTGATAGTCTTCTACCTCTTAAATTCCGCCGCAATGTTGCCTCTCTTTCTATCTTCTATCGATATTTCCTCGCTGACTGCTCTTCTGAACTTGCTAACTGCATGCCTCCCCCCCTCCCGCGGCCCCGCTGCACTCGACTTTCTACTCATGCTCATCCCTATACTGTCCAAACCCCTTATGCAAGAGTTAACCAGCATCTTCACTCTTTCATCCCTCACGCTGGTAAACTCTGGAACAATCTTCCTTTATCTGTATCTCCTCCTGCCTACGACTTGAACTCTTTCAAGAGGAGGGTATCAGGACACCTCTCCTCCCGTATTTGATTTTGCCTTCGGCCACCTCTTTTGTTTCTTTTTTAGGAGCAGCGAGTAGCGGGCTTTTTTTTTATTATTGTTTTCTTTTTTTGTGTGCCCTTGAGCTGCCTCCTTTGTTGTAAAAAAAAAAAAAAAAAAAAAAACTATTGCTACTACCTTTATTTATATATATATTTTTTTAACATATAGGCCTATGTTGCCGGCATGCTTTCTTTGGGGGCCTGGTAGTCGGCTCGAGCCCACCGCGGCGCAGGCAAGTGTTTATAGTGACGCCATCTATTCGTGGCTCATGCTGCCTCCCGAGCTCATTCTTGATTTCCCTTTGACAGTTCCTGTAGACTCTTAGACCATAGCCACGGAAAAACTCAGCACAACGCCCATACTCCAAGTTCCAACTACGTGTTTCCAGACCTTATTCCTATGATATCAACTTTCCACGAAGCTCTTTACTTGATGATGAAAACCTCAAAATATTATCCATAAATCTCATATTTACTGTAATAATGATCCAACAATCTGATGTCCACTGTTAGTAATAATTTGACGCAAATGTGCACAGCAAAAAAAGTAATTGGGTGTAAAGTACTATATGTGGAATTCAAAGAAGGTGAAAAACTATAAATGTAAATGAGAACTTTGTATTTAGCGATGAAAGACTGAGTATAACATGGAGAGGCATAGGCATACTTGAAATACTACTACTATATACGATGATGATGATAATAGTAATAATAATAATAATAATAGAGCAAGTAGGTATTGGATGTCTTCTGGTCTCATTAGTAACAATCCAGGGGTGTAGTAGGCAGAAAGGCAACTAAAATTAAGAAATCGCAATGGACGGACACGGGATAAAGGGAACAGATATGGAAGGAAAGAGTACCTACGCGACACACTGGGAAATAACTAATGTATAAAGAACCCAAGGCATGTTATCCACGCATTGTGCATGAAATAAAACTTGAACACGGTTATTTTTTCTTACTTATCAAGATTTATTTGCGAATAGTTGCCATTCAAAATAATTAAGAATATTCTATCTATTCCTTTATAGTTTAGCAACAGCCCTGTCACCCGCCCACACCACAAGCAGTAGCGGCAACATGACCACCACCACCAACTATCACACAAAATACTTCCACCATCACTATCATCACTACCTCCATAAATCATAAAATTCCAATACCAATGACAATATTAATCTTACCACCATCAGCACCACTGATATCAACAGGAATATCATTACCAATATTAGTACCAACAACAATACCATTACCAGCACTATATAGTACCACCTCCACCACCACCACCACCACAAACAACAACAACAACAACAACAACAACAACCATTAATACAACCACCACCCGCATCCCCAGCGCCGCCCGAGTCAGGTGTTAGTGGAGGCCGTGCGGCGAGACAGCAGGCAGCAGCGGGCGGGCCAGGCAGCCGCACCTCACCTGGCGGACTCGGGTTCTCCAAGGGCGCCTCCGTTGATATGATGGGCGGAAGGAAATCGTCGGCGTCGTCAGGCAGGAGCGGAGAGTCGCCCTGGACGCTGCTGGTATTGTAACTATACTCCTCCTGCCCCAAGACTTCCACGGCCGGCACCTCCTCTGGCGTGACGGGCGGAGACTCACCTTGGCTCTCCGCGGGGGGCCCGGCGGCGGCGGCCTGTGGTGGCGGCAGCAGCAGCAAGAGAAGCAGCAGGAGCAGCCAGTACCCCTTGGACGCCACGCCCTGCACCACGGCAAGGGCTCGCCGCCATCTTGGCTCCTGCAACGGAAAGAATTATCTGTTAGATGCTTATAAGTGTTTATTTATTAGTGGTCTCCCAAAGTACCAAGTAGGTCTATAGAGATAAAATACCGGGAAAACAGAGAAGAATGCTTAGGGGGGGGGGGGGGGATGAAAACCACCCATGTGCGTTTAAGTTAATATTACAACACAAAAGATAACACATCATTTTTACTGGGGAAAAGTTTACATATTATTATGCAGTTCGTGAACAAACTGCTCCGGTGTGCGGCCGACTTCAAAGAAACTCATTATTTCAGCGTTACTTGTAGGGCGAGCCAACCTCACCTCCCGACCGTGAAATTCCACCAAGCAGTAATTAACGGGGTCTCACCAGCACTTACGAAAACTTCATCATAGTTAGCCAATGAAGTTTCCAGTGCTGAGTCATGTAAGTTTATTCCAATCAAATTCCACTCTTTAGTTTTATCAAATCTTCCTTCCTTCCTTCAGACCCCTTTCCCCTCTCACTAACAGGTTACACAAGGTTCGCACTGAACTCTGACTCTTTTCTAAGTCTAACAATACATCTGCCATCGCCTTAGAGGTTCCTGCCCCTTGATCATTCGACGAGCAAGGAGGCAGGAGGCGGCCGTGGGTGATTACTCCACTTATCTCGCCTATAATCCGCGGCACACAGAGAAGTCTGACATTAAGCCACAACCTTACTGTCAGCTTAACCTTATCTACCTACCGAGGTCGACTTCCCTCAATGAAAGGTTGATTTTATTAAGCAGATCCCCGGGAGTTGCAACCTCCCGACTTAATCCATACCTCTTCACCGGTAAGAAAAAATATAAATAATCCTTAGAATTCCTTACTGACCGCCGAATCCAGTCGACACTTCCCGTCGAATTCTTTACGTCTGGCGCCTACTAAAGGAAGGCTTCAAAAAGTTGCCGTTATTTTATTTGGCGTTTGGGATGAGGCGACCACATCACATTTCTCAAGCTTTCAGCGGGGAGAGGAAAGGGCGGCGAGCTGTGACGGTGATGGTTACATAATTCTATACTTTCCTGAACTTTCCCCGCAATCAAGGAATGAAGGAAAGCCACACGAGTTACGGTGAAAACATTTCTCGCAGTAATGTATTTATCGCATACCTTGGAGAAGGCTGTGTGTGAAGAAGCGTCCAAGAGTTACGGGCAGTGAGTAGTTTCTCCATAAATACTTCATTTGAAACGCCTGGTCAACCGGGGGTTTAAAATTGTCAGCTTCTTTTGAGAGAGAGAGAGAGAGAGAGAGAGAGAGAGAGAGAGAGAGAGAGAGAGAGAGAGAGAGAGAGAGAGAGAGAGAGAGAGAGAGAGAGAGAGAGAGAGAGAGAGAGAGAGAGAGAGAGAGAGAGAGAGAGAGAGTGTGTGTGTGTGTGTGTGTGTGTGTGTGTGTGTGTGTGTGTGTGTGTTCTTTCATGTCTTTGTCTCTAGTTGTGTGTATCTGTCCGTTGTTCGTCTGTCTGTATGCCCAGATGCCTACCAGTCTGTCACTAACAACTTTCACCAATGAATAATACTTGAATACTGAGTTCCACGGATTTATCTTTGACAGACCTTTTTTCCAGCACACATTATCCTAGGACAACTGTCTTTATGAAAAAAAATGGGAAAGGTTTACATAACACTCCTGTCAGTCCCTTTGACCTTCTGACCACCGCGATGGGTGTGGGGGGCGGGAGCAGGGGGGGCAAGGTGGGAGCTTGGCGGGGTGCGGCGGGCAGGTAGGACCCCCCGCAGAGTTGTTCATCGGCGGCGTCGCGGGAGAAGCAAACTTTGCTGATCCGCTTTTATTTATGAAGAGTGAGGAGAGAGTCGCCGCCTTTCTCTCTAAGCTGACCGGCCGCGCTGAGTGGCTGTGTCGAAACAATCCTCAACGTCTTCATTATCAGATGTGATGAGGAAAGCACATACACACACACACACACACACAGAAAGGAAGTTTTTTTGTGTGTGTGAGTGTTTGTGTGCGTGGTACGTACTAATTACCTTTTACGTAAATCTGTGACGGAGAAGCAGCTCAATTTTCCTTTACGTGCTGAGCAAACAACAGATTAAGTTTTACAGTTTCTATCCAGATTCTTTTTTTTATATTTCTGATGAACGTATTTTTTTTCAAAAAGTGCGAAAAATGGAGGAATGATAACTGGAAAATAATCATAACCCTTAATACTTTCTTACACGTTTTCACTGTCACCGCCTCCGGCACTTGGCGCACAGTCACGTGTGTGTGGAGGGAGCTGTGTAAACGTTTGGGATGTCCACCCATGTGGAACTGGTAAATATATTCATCAGATTTTTAGGTTTTTTGGTAAGAAAAAAAACAGACAGGTAAACAGACGGACAACGACGAGTGTTTCTTTCCTCATTGTCCGCCGCTTTCATTGTCTGCCCCCAAGTTGCAACATAAATATATATGTTACAAGTTATTGTTCTTGCTTAAGCAAGTGCCCGTGTGTCCTTAGCCCGGAACTCCCCGATGACAGCCTCGCCCTCCCATGCAATACTTCACCTTCCCCCTTTCTATCAGGTGCCCGTGTGTCCTTAGCCTGGAACTCCCCGATGACAGCCTCGCCCTCCCATGCAATACTTCACCTTCCCCTTCGCAGGTTGGGTCTCAGCGACTCCCAAAGCGGCAAGAACACAACAGAGGAAGTGAATGAATATCTCGCGCTCGCCATTGACAGACTTAGGTAGGAAAATTGCAAGCCGTTCCTCCTTACGTTCACTAAGCCCAGCGTGGAGAAGGTGTGAGAGAGAGAGAGAGAGAGAGAGAGAGAGAGAGAGAGAGAGAGAGAGAGAGAGAGAGAGAGAGAGAGAGAGAGAGAGAGAGAGAGAGAGAGAGAGAGAGAGAGAGAGCATTATAGACATATAAACGAGCCTTACAATCACTATACGTAGCTAATTTTACGCCTGTTTCAAAGCCGCTGGTGTGTGCGTTACCTAATCTACAGAGAGACTGTAAACGAGGTTGAAGTGAGTTCGTTCCATATTCCTAAACGTCTCGGCTCAGATTAAGACTATTTTCCAAGCCCACAGAGAAGATTAACTGGGTTTTCACGGGGGTGTCCCGTTGAGGGTGCAGAGGTCGTGTATGACTGTCACCGGGATCACGAGACAGTCCGTGAAAACCCTGAAACTTCTACGAGAGGCTTTTAAACAGGCGAACCGAGGCGCCGATGCGTTAAGAATACGTGCCGTGCAGCCTTACTGACCCATCCCTGCAGCACTGTGTGTGTGTCTGTTTACAGCTGACGGTGTGTGTGTGTGTGTGTGTGTGTGTGTGTGTGTGTCATTGTGTGTTCTAATATCTATGCCTACCCACTTCCCTGCAGTATAGATGTATTTACACATCTCGGAGAGTAG
>NW_026111704.1:0-72500 GCF_024679095.1 Eriocheir sinensis
TAATCCTCAGGGTTGGCATTAAAAACCCACCCAAAAACACAAAAATAAACCAGCCAGCCAGGCAGGAACTCACAGGCACAGGTGGGCAGCACAAGTCTGAAAAGATACACTACACAAATGCTTGCTTGCACCCCTGACTCCAGGTGGCACCAACCAACACCTGCCATTATTATTGTATCAGAATATTGGTAAACATTAGAAAAAATGCATTTCATATGTTACACTCCCATTGAAAATTATGATATGTTTTTCTACACATACATGTTTTCAAGAGATATAGGTTATGTTGAAATATATTGATTTTTTTATATCCTGTATATGAGAGAGAGAGAGAGAGAGAGAGAGATTTATAGATTTACATAGAAAATCAGACCACAGACCTATGGTCCAGACTAGGTGGTCTGTCCTTAAACCTAAGTGATTTTGCATTAATCAGATGGCTCCAAAACGTTGCTTTTCTACTCTAGTTAATATTAAGTTCAAGGAAGTGACGGTCGAGCTTGTTTTTAAAGGATTCAATCGTGTTACACTGGACCACTGATGGTGGGAGCTTATTCCATTCTCGCACTACAACATTGGTGAAGAAAAATTTGGTGCAGTCTGAATTTACTTGTCTACATTTGAGTTTTATGCCATTGTTCCTCGTTCGCAAAGTGTCATCGATCATAAACAATTTTGTTCTTTCTACATTCGTGAAACCATTAAGTATTTTAAAACATTCGATCATTTTTCCTCGAAGGCGAGGCTTCTCAAGAGAAAACATGTTAAGGGTGGAAAACCTTTCTTCGTAGGATTTGTTGCGTAAGGAAGGGATCATTTTTGTCGCTCGATGCTGAACACCTTCTAGTTTAGCAATGTCCTTTGCATGGTGGGAAGACCAAAACTATACCGCATATTTCAAGTGGGGTCTAACTAAACTATTGTAGAGCGGAAGTATTACATCTTTATTCTTGAATAAAAAGTTTCTTTTAATGAAGCCAACATTCTGTTCCTTTATTTGCTGCATCGATGCATTGATGTGAAATTTGAGGTTTCACGCGATTTTAATCCCCAGGTCCTTAACGCATTGAACGCTTGTGAGTTTAACGCCGTGTATTTCGTAATCGAACTTCTTATTTTTTGTTCCAACTTGAAGGACCTGGCACTTGTCTACGTTAAAGGGCATCTCCCATTTATCCGACCAAGCTGAAATTTTGTGCAAATCCTCTTGGAGGCTTTGCCTGTCTTCGTCAGTGAAAACCGAGTTACCAATCCTTGTGTCGTCTGCAGATTTACTAATGCGATTATTGAGTCCAACAGCCACGTCGTTGATGTAAATAATGAAGAGCACTGGGCCAGAATCGAGCCCTGAGGACGCCACTAGTGACCGGCGCCCTCTGAGTTAAATCCGTCAATCACAACTCTTTGTTGTCTGTTGCTCAACCAATTCGCGATACATTGGTTTACTTGACCGTCAATACCTATTTGCTTTAATTTATAAAGTAAGTTATGATGTGGGACTTTATCAAACGCTTTCTGAAATCTAGATAGACTACGTAAACTGATATGTTTACGTCATAAATTGAGAAGAGATCGTTATAAAGGTCAGTAGCTTTGACAGGCAGGATCTTTTGTTACGGAAGCCATGTTGTGAATCCCAATTAATGAGTGGCTTTCGAGGTAACTCCAATTTGTCTCTAATTATGCTCTCGGTAGCTTACCTACAATTGAAGTTAGACTAATGGGTCGGTAGTTACCTGGTATTTTTTGTCTCCTTTCTTAAAATCGGTGTCACGTTAGCCTTTTTCCAATCCGAAGGACGATGCCTTGTCGCAAGGACATATTGAATACGGTAGTGACTCTTTGTTTCCTTAAGCAGTATAGGATATACTTTGTTGAGTCCGGGACTTTTATTTGTTTTAAGTGAATGGAGAGCTTTAAGGACTTCATCGGTTGTTATTTCAAAATTAGGCAATGCATGCTCGAGATTTACAATAGTACTGGTGTTGGTGGGAGCAAGAGGAAGACTGTTAGTATTAAACACCGAGGAAAAGTAATTGTTGAAGAGGTTTGCAATGTGTTGGCTGTCAGTCACTAGTGCACCGTCGCTGTTTGTTAAAGGTCAATACCACTTTTGATCGCCTTTCTGTTGTTTATGTAACTGAAGAAAGATTTCGGATTATTTTACAGTTGGCTGCAATATATTCTTCATATCAACGCTTTGCCTGACCTACTAGTCTTTTTACTCGTCGCCTGGCATCAGTATAAAGTCTAATGTTTTCGGGCGTGCTTTGTTCTTTCTTTAACCTGTAAAACAATTTTCTCTCATTGACTGATTGTTTAATTTCGCTATTAAACCACGGTGGGCTTTTATTAGTGTTAATTCGTTTCTCGCACAAGGGGACGAATGTGTTCTGCTGAGTGAGTAAGTGATTTTTAAGGCTTAGCCAGGCTTCATCTACGTTGCCGTCATCTGATAGTTGTATTTCTGTTAGTTTTTGTCAGATTTCTACGAAGTTAGCTCTTTTGAAATTGGGCACCTTTACTTTATTTTCAGTCACTGATGATTGAGCTCTAATGTCGACGCGCACTAATTTATGATCGCAAGAACCGAGGTGTTCACCTACCGTGACACTACTGACTAGGTTATCTTGGGTCGTTATAACAAGGTCGAGTATATTATTTTGTCGAGTTGGCTCAGAAACCATTTGGCTTAGATAATTTTCTTCTAGAAATTCGATCATTCTATGTGACTCGCCTTCTGTACCTGACAGTGTCGCCCAGTCGATATGGGGCAGGTTAAAGTCTCCTAATATCAGTGAGTCGTTGTTATTAAGTGACTGCCTTAAGACGCTGTACATTTCAAGGTCGTCATCGAGTGATTGCCCGGGAGGTCTGTAGGTGACAGATATATTTAAATTGACTTTTGCAATGTTTACTCGCACGCACAAATGTTCAACGTTACTGTTTCCTGGTGTTTTGTCAGTGGGTTGCAAATAGCTTTTGACATAAAGGGCGACGCCACCGCCTCTACGGTTTACACGATCTTTGTTGAAGAGTCTGTAGCCATCTATGTTGTATTCGGAACTTAAATCAATATTTGTGGTGTCGATAAATGTTTCGGTTATAGCAATTATGTCAAAATTTTCTGTTAGAGGAAGACATCTCAGTTCATCAAATTTGTTTGTTAGGCTACGCGCATTGAAACTAAGGATTTTTAAGTTATCTAGAGGCTTGGTAATAGAGGTGGTGGTACTTGCGGGATCACGGTTACGGGTTTGTTGCGATGCACGGCGTCTCTTTACACGGGCAGGGTGGGGGACGTGGCTGTGACTCGTTTTGTGCTCGGATGACACGTACTGCGTCGTTGAGGAGCCTTCCGAATCTGGCTGCCCCGATGGGAGACAGGTGCAATCCGTCCCTGTGGAAGAGCTCACTTTGTCCATAAAAACTGTCCCATGCGTTGAAGAACTCCACGTCAACTGAGAGAGAGAGAGAGAGAGAAAGTCTAACCAAGATAGCCAGCCAGACAGAGCACAAGATATGTACAACATATGCACACCTAAAAAGTAAATTTTCATGTGTTATATAATAAATTAGCTTGCGTGAGTCCCCCATCCAGTACATTGTCCCGTCCACCAGGCTCAGCCCAGCAATAGGTCTGGCTTGGCCCGCTCAGGCATCACACATATCAGGCTCCTTTCACCATTGAGTTCATTGTATGCTGCACATCATGGTATTACATGTATATCCATAAGATGTTTATTTCAAGGATTATAAGTGCTTGAAGAACAGCTATTTGTGGCCCAGTCCCCCCCCCTGAGGGAGCCCTTGTGGTCAAAACACCCGCCCTTCAGGGGTTCAAGATCATGTGGGATGTGCTCACTACTCCAGGTCCATAACTCTTAGAGAATGAACTCCAACACTTAAGCCCTGAACATAGATATTTAGATGAATTGTATGTTTTTAATCAGTTTATCATATTCCAACTTTGCCCCGAGAGTCAGTTTTTTACTTAATTTTTAACCCGTCCGCTGCGATTGGCACGGATTTGGCTTTCACTAGTAGCCTGGTAACGTATAGTCCCAGGTCTTTCTCTGCCTCTGTGGTGGATAGTGGAGTGTTTCCCATGTGGTATTGGTGTGCTGGATATCCCTTCACTGGTAACCTGATTACATACACTCCCAGGTCTTTCTCTGCCTCTGTGGTGGATAGTGGAGTGTTTCCCATGTGGTATTGGTGTGCTGGATATCCCTTCACTGGTAGCCTGGTTACATACAATCCCAGGTCTTTCTCTGCCTCTGTGGTGGATAGTGGAGTGTTTCCCATGTGGTATTGGTGTGCTGGACATCCCCTCCCAAGGTGCAGGACTTTCCATTTTTCTTCATTGAATTGTAGCAGCCACCTTTTGTGCCTTTCCTATAACATGGTGAGGTCTTCTTATAGGAAATCCACAGTCAAGGGGCTATGCAGAATTTTCCAGGCTTTTTTTTCCCCGATGCAAATAGTTATAACCTGTATGGGGTGATGAATGTACCCTCTTTACCCCCCTCCCACAGGCACTCCCAGAGGAACAGTGGAAGAAATACCAGCTGATGACCGGAGAAAGCAGGGAGAGGCTGGATTGCCGAGGGGTGACGCTGCGCTGCCTTGACGAGGCTGCTCAGGAGAAAAAGCACCAGGCCGAGGAGATGAAGAGGGACATTGTCGACTTGGTGGACATTATGTGTGTGTGTGTGTGTGTGTGTGTGTGTGTGTGTGTGTGTGTGTGTGTGTGTGTATCACAACCTAGTTCAGACCTCACCAAAGCATGCATTGTGTTCAAGTGATCTCATACAAGCAAGCATATTAACCCGGCAGCAGCGACGGGTCAAATTTGTGCCATGATATAATTATACCTCCCAAAATAGATGATGCATAAACTGATCACAAATGCTTTGATATATATTATGAAATGGTTTGTGTGAGGGCTGATTTTTTCTAATTTTTCTCGCTCAGAGGGACCATTAAGAAACATGATCCACCACCGCCTGGTTAATATGTGCCGCCGACGATCTGTTAAGCAGGATGCAGCGTGCTCTGAGGCGACCCCGGGCAGGAGGCAACATGTGACCTCGTGCGCCAAACCTTTGACCTCTATTCAGAAGCAGTAAGTAGCGGGCTTTTTTTTTTTTTTATGCCCTGGAACTGTCTCCTTAGCTGTAAAAAAAAAAAAAAAATACTGACTCATTGCCGTCCTGGGGTGAACAGACTGTGATCCAGGTGAACGTATTACTCGGGTAACTTATTCACTGAGGCGTGTGTTGCCGGCGAGAAAATGAGTCATCCTCACTCTGCTCAGAGTCTATTATGGAACATTATCTCTCTCTCTCTCTCTCTCTCTCTCTCTCTCTCTCTCTCTCTCTCTCTCTCTCTCTCTCTCTCTCTCTCTCTCTCTCTCTCTCTCTCTCTCTCTCTCTCTCTCTCTCTCTCTCTCTCTCTCTCTCTCTCACACACATTTGACCAGACTTTTCTAGGAGTTGTGGGCATTTCAGGGGTAGCTTTGTGACCTTTACTCTGTACTGTGAACCTAAGAAAACACACATTTGACCAGGATTTCCTAGAAGTTGTGGGCATTTCCAGAGGTAGTTTTGTGACCCTTCCTCTGTACTGTGAACCTAAAGAAACATACATATGACCAGGCTTTCCTAGGAGTTGTGTGCATTTCAGGGATATTTTGTGACCCTTCCTCTGTACTGTGAACCTAAGAAACACACATATGACCAGGCTCTCCTAGGAGTTATGGGCATTTCAGGGGTAGTTTGTGACCCTTCCTCTGTACTGAGAACCTAAGAAAACACACATTTGACAAGGCTTTCCTAGAAGTTGTGGGCGTTTCAGGGGTAGTTTGTGACCCTTCCTCTGTACTGTGAACCTAAGAAACACACATATGACCAGGCTTTCCTAGGAGTTGTGGGCATTTCAGGGGTAGTTTGTGATCCTTCCTCTGTACTGTGAACCTAAGAAAACACACATATGACAAGGCTTTCCTAGGAGTTTTGTGCATTTCCAGGGGTAGTTTGTGACCCTTCCTCTGTACTGTGAACCTAAAGAAACACACATATGACCAGGCTCTCCTAGGAGTTGTGGGCATTTCCAGGGGTAGTTTTGTGACCCTTCCTCTGTACTGTGAAGCTAAAGAAACACACATATGACCAGGCTTTCCTAGGAGTTATGAGCATTTCCAGGGGTAGTTTGTGACCCTTCCTGTGTACTGTGAACCTAAAAACACACATATGACCAGGCTTTCCTAGGAGTTGTGGGCATTTCCAGAGGTAGTTTGTGACCCTTCCTCTGTACTGTGAACCTAAAGAAACACACATATGACCAGGCTTTCCTAGGAGTTATGGGCATTTCAGGGGTAGTTTTGTGACCCTTCCTCTGTACTGTGAACCTAAGAAAACACACATTTGACAAGGCTTTCCCTAGGAGTTGTGGGCATTTCAGGGGTAGTTTGTGACCCTTCCTCTGTACTGTGAACCTAAGAAACACACATATGACCAGGCTTTCCTAGGAGTTGTGGGCATTTCCAGGTAGTTTTGTGACCCTTCCTCTGTACTGTGAACCTAAGAAAACACACATTTGACAAGGCTTTCCTAGGAGTTGTGGGCATTTCCAGGGTAGTTTGTGACCCTGGTGGTAGTGTGACCCTTCCTCTGTACCGTGAACCTAAGGAAACACATATGACCAGGCTTTCCTAGGAGTTGTGGGCATTTCCCAGAGTAGTTGTGTGACCCTGGTGGTAGTGTGACCCTTCCTCTGTACCGTGAACCTAAGGAAACACACATTTGACCAGGCTTTCCTAGGAGTTGTGGGCATTTCCCAGGGTAGTTGTGTGACCCTGGTGGTAGTGTGACTCTTCCTCTGTACCGTGAACCTAAGGAAACACACATTTGACCAGGCTTTCCCTAGGATTTGTGGGCATTTCCCAGGGTAGTTGTGTGACCCTGGTGGTAGTGTGATCCTTCCTTTGTACCGTGAACCTAAAGAAGCACATATTTGGCAAGGCTTTCCCTAGGATTTGTGGGCATTTCCCAGGGTAGTTGTGTGACCCTGGTGGTAGTTTGACCCTTCCTCTGTACCATGAACCTAAGGGAACACACATTTGGCAAGGCTTTCCCTAGGATTTGTGGGCATTTCCCAGGGTAGTTGTGTGACCCTGGTGGTAGTTTGACCCTTCCTCTGTATCATGAACCTAAGGAAACACACTTTTGACCAGGCTTCCCTAGGAGTTGTGGGCATTTCCCGGATTAGGTGTGTGACCCTGGTGGTAGTGTGACCCTTCCTCTGTACTGTGAACCTAAAGAAACACACATTTGACCAGGCTTTCCTAGGAGTTGTGGGCATTTCCCGGGTTAGGTGTGTGACCCTTCCTCTGTACCGTGAACCTAAGGAAACACACATTAGAACTCAACCCACCTCCGTTTTGGCCCTGGGAGGTGGTTGGTGTGAGGGTCTGAACCAGGCTCACCAGCAGGGACTTGGCACGACACACACTTTAACTTGTGACTATAATTCAGCCTCTGACTGCTGCTGCTGCTGCGGTCATAACTTTGGGGTGTAACTTTTTTTTTTTGTGTGTGTGTGTGTGTGTGTGTGTGTGTGAAGAGGAAGGAAGATTATAGATTTTTCCTTTTCAGATGTGGAGGTAACTCTCTCTCTCTCTCTCTCTCTCTCTCTCTCTCTCTCTCTCTCTCTCTCTCTCTCTCTCTCTCTCTCTCTCTCTCTCTCTCTCTCTCTCTCTCTCTCTCTCAGGAATGAGAAAATACAGGTTAATTTTATATACTTTTATTATTATTATTATTATTATTATTATTATTATTATTATTATTATTATTACTGATCGTGCAACTGATGGAAGCTGGGACAGGAAGTTGCTGATATTTGGTAAGTTACTATTGTCTCTTTCAACCATGATTTCTACCAGTCTACCACAATCTACCAGGGTCTAACCACTACACAATATTCGCCCAACATCCCTCTGCCAGTTTTTTCCACAATTCAACCATCAGTCATCACAAGTTCAACCCCAAAACTCAACTTGTTCAAAACTTTTTCAACTCTGTAACCCCAAAATTTCAACCCAAGACCTGACATTCAACCACGATTTCTACCATTCCACCACAATCTACCGGGACCTAACCACCATAAATCTTTTCAGGGCTATGGCTGACTGGCTGGTGCTGTCTGGTCACTCAGCTCAGCAAGGGACTGGAAGCTGGAACTCTCTCTCTCTCTCTCTCTCTCTCTCTCTCTCTCTCTCTCTCTCTCTCTCTCTCTCTCTCTCTCTCTCTCTCTCTCTCTCTCCATTGAAAAGAGAGAGAGAGTGTGTTCCATCTCATCCTCTCTCCTCTCTCTCTATTCCCCAACATCCAGGCGGCATCTTGGGAGGGAGGGAGGGAAGAGAAGGAAGGGAAGGAAGGAAGGGAAGGAAGAAGAATACAATAGCTCACTGGTGGACAGAGGAAAGAGACAAGGAAGAAGAAGAAGAGTAGGTTTAAATATATCCATTGTAATATATATTTCCAAACTTTATTAGTCTTCTCTTTATAAAAATACAGGGAGAGAGAGTTAGTTCCATCTCTCTCTCATCTCTGCCCTTCAATTAATCTCCCTCCATCTTCTCCCCAACAGGACTCGTCTCGTCTGGTCTCCCCCAGCATCCAGGCAGCATCTTGAAGGCCTGACTGGTTCCTTCGGCTCAGTGGTCTCGTCTCTGTCTCCCTCCCTGCAAGAGTCTGGCAGAGTTTAGTGCCAAGAATGTGTGTCTGTGTGTGTGTGTCTCTCTCTCTCTCTCTCTCTCTCTCTCTCTCTCTCTCTCTCTCTCTCTCTCTCTCTCTCTCTCTCTCTCTCTCTCTCTCTCTCTCTCTCTCTCTCTCTCTCTCTCTCTCTCTCTCTCAGCTCCCAGGCCCCACAGGGTGTCCCCCCCACAGTGTGTTGACAACCCCCACAGACACATGCCCCCCAGACACATAAGAACCCTCTCTCTCTCTCTCTCTCTCTCTCTCTCTCTCTCTCTCTCTCTCTCTCTCTCTCTCTCTCTCTGCAAGAAGTGTCAGTTTGCTCAATAAATATACAAGCAATTTCTGGTGTTTTTTTCGTCCATTCTGCAAAGTTTACAAAGACACAGACCTTGATAAAAGTGGAGATTACAAAGAAACGAAAATGAGGAGGAAGAGGAAAGATTAAGCTATTTTTTGGCATAGGAGGAAAGGAGGAAGAGAGGAAGGAAAAAGGAGAGAAATGGAGTTGAACTTGGAGGAGGAAATGAACGAAACCACTAAAATTACGCTGGAGAAATACACAGACCTTTTATAAAAGTGGAGATAGGAGAGGAATGAAAAGGAGGAGGAGGAAAAGGAAAGAGTAAGCTATTTTTTGGTGTAGGAGAAAAGGAGGAAGAGGTGGAAAATGGAGGAAAATGGACTTGAACTTGGAGGAGGAAATGAATGAAACCACCAAAATTATGCCAGAAATACACAGACCTTGATAAAAAAAATAGAGATAACTGAAATGAAAAGGATGAGGAGGAAAAGGAAGATGGGAGGAGGAAGAGGAAAGATTAAGCTATTTTTTGGCATAGGAGGAAAGGAGGAAGAGGTGGAGGAAAGAGGAGAAAAATGGACTTGAACTTGGAGGAGGAAATGAACAAAACCACCAAAACTGCGCCGGAGAAATACACAAATCTTGATAAAAGTGGAGATTAAAGAGAAACGAAGAGGAGGAGGAAAAAGAGGAAGACAAGAGGAGGAAGAGGAAAGATTAAGCAGTTTTTTGGTATAGGAGGAAAGGAGAAAGAGAGGAAGGAAAAATGAGAAAAATGGAGTTGAGCTTGGAGGAGGAAATGAACGAAACCACCAAAATTACGCCGGAGAAATACACAGACCTTGATAAAAGTCGAGATAACTGGGAAACGAAGAGGAGGAGGAAGAAGAAGACAGGAGGAGGAAGAGGAAAGATTAAGCTATTTTTTTGGCATAGGAGGAAAGGAAGAAGAGAGGAGGAAAGAAGGGAAAAACGGAGGAAACCTGGAGAGAATCAGTGAGAGAAAGGACCTGTTTTTAAGGCAGCCCCTAACCTGACGTAACCTTGGGCCTGAGCATACACAGGGGGTGGGTTGCTTCACTCACCCACCATCTCCATCCGTCCTCCCCCATGCCATGAGGTGCGTGGGTGTCCCTCGGTGGTCTCCTGGGCTCACTGGAGGGCTGAGTCTGGTCTCATCTCAGTTCCTTCCCTGCAAGAACCATCACGGAGTTAGTGTGTGTGTGTGTGTGTGTGTGTGTGTGTGTGTGTGTGTGTGTGTGTGTGTCAACTTCAAGTGCCAATATCTCTGCAAGGACAACAGTTAGGAACACAATATTCTAACACAAGATGCTCCTAACACTCGCCTACAACACCTGTAACTGGCAGTGCTTCTAGCTCCTGAGACACGAGGAACCAAATCATTTGGGGATGTCGTGGACCTTGTGAGAGGTGACCCTTCGCTACCAGGACTAGGCTGGGATGGCTGGCTTTTGGACCCTCAACGGGGAGCACGGCTAAGTATGCGAGTTAACCGCATGAAGGGTCACTTTGGACCATGTTCTGAGAAATGGTTACAAGCAGGAGTTCATAGATGCAAATTCTACTACTAATAACAAGGGCTCCATGACCTGATGTGTGAATAGACAGGGAGTGAGCGCGTAGGCAGGAAGTGCCGGGAGGCGGAACACTCGTGGGTCCTCCTATGGACGGGTATAAGGCCGGCGGGCATGAACTGTTCACGTGGGCGTTGTCATGACGTTTTGTGACGTGTTGTGATGTAAAACGACACGGTGGTGACGATTTGTATGGTAGCCGCTGGCCCTATATAAGAGCTCCTCGGCAAGGAGCAGGAGTGTCGCATTCACCAATTCAGTAACAGTCAACCTATTTTGGGGCTGTGGCCGTTACTGTACTTGAGGCAACACTGGTGAGTAGAATTACGAGACTCTGTTAGGAGAAGCCGTATTTCTTGTGACTGTGTAGCATGTGATCGTTCTGGAGTATTAGGAACTTTGTTATGTTGAGTAGGAACATTCAGTGTTGTTGGTAGTGAAACGTAACCAACCGTACATGTGTGTTTCATTAGTGACTGGTCGCTACGAGTGTGTCTGCCGTGAAGATTGTTGATTTCATTTGGGCGTGTGACAATCAGTAGTGACGTTAACTTGTTGATTCTGTACTTACTCATGTGCTCAGGTAGATTCCTTTTACTGTTAGAATAAATATTATAAGCAACTTAGTCATTACCATCCCCGTACTACACCTCCCTCTGACACGTTTGCAACTTATTAAGTGTGCAAACGGGAGTACAAAATGTCCTACTCAATCCTTTTACATATGCCGACTTCTAACCTGAAAACTGCCTCCTTCATCCCAATAGCTGGAAAAATTTATAGTTATCATTAAAATCGTCAATTGCAGATGTCTTTGGGGAATAATTAAGGGTCAAAACCAGGTAATTATGATGCCCTGAGTACGACAATCTGGCATCACCGCTCAGAAGACACTTTGGCTCGGAAGATAGTTTTTTGACATGAGGAATTGACTATTTTAACAGGGACGACTACCAACACAGGGACGGCTACCGACACAGGGACGGCTACCAACACAGGGACAGCTACCAACACAGGGACGACTACCAACACAGGGACGGCTACCGACACAGGGACGGCTACCAACACAGGGACAGCTACCAACACAGGGACGACTACCAACACAGGGACGGCTACCGACACAGGGACGACTACCAACACAGAGACGACTACCAACACGGGGACGGCTACCGACACAGGGACAACTAGCAACACAAGGACAACTAACAACACAGGGACAGCTTCCACCAGTATTTTGTCACCTTTGAGAGTGGTAAGTGTAATCCTTCGCCTCCTAAAATCTTATTCAATTTCCTTTGTGTAGTGAGCATACCAATTCCTGACAGCATAGTTATTTTCATGGTATATAATAAAATTAATAGAGAGAGAGAGAGAGAGAGAAAAGTCAAACTAACTCATAATTGGATAAAGATAGAACAACACAGATAGTGTCAAAAGAAAGAAGATTAAATACTCTACAAATACACAAGAGCGAATCTCAAACAAACAAACAGGAAGCAGAGAAAAAACATCCTTGACCCTGGTAGAGCGACACCAGAAATTGAAAAACAAGAATGAAAAATGTCAATTAAAATGGAAATTACTCAAAATTGGATAAAGATAGAAACATACAGATAAGTGTCAAAAGAAAGACAATTAAATACTCTACAAATACACAAAAGCGAATCTCAAACATACAAACAGAAAGCAGAGAAAAACATCCTTGAACCTGGTAGAGCGACCCCGGAAATTGAAAAACGTGTATGAAAAATGTTGATAAAAATGGGACTTACTCAATTGGATAAAGATAGGAACATGCAGGTAGCGCTAAAAGTAAGAGAAAGGATCAATCAACAACGTCATAAGAGAAAATCTCAAACAAACAAAAAAGCACACTCGTATACCTGGTAAAACGAGCCTACGGTGTTAAGACTAGAGGGAAGACTCAAGAAAACTTCTGATAAAAGTCAAAATAAGTCATAATTGAATAAAGATAGAAGGATGCAGATCAAGCCAAAAGAAAGAGAAATGATGAATCTACAACTCCTTCAGAGGAAATCCCAAACAAACAAACAACCACTCTAATATACCTGGTAGAGCGATCCCATGGTGGCGCTGGTGGGAGGAATCACATTGTTGACGAAGAAGATGAGGGCATCCTCGGGTCTCAGGGGAATTCTCTTGCGCATGAGGAAGTAGAATTGACCGACTGGCAAAGGAACCAAATACTTCTTGTCGATACGAGCCTGAGGGGCCTTCTCCACGATGACCTGTAATAGTAGTAGTAGTAGTAGTAGTAATAGTGGTAGTAGTAGTAGTAGTAGTAATGTAGTAGTAGTAGTAGTAGTAGTAGTAGTAGTAGTAGTAGTGGTAGTAGTAGTAGTAGATAGAGAGAGAGAGAGAGTGACACATACACACTCTCTCAATCATATGAGAGAGAGAGAGAGAGAGAGAGAGAGAGAGAGAGACAAACCACAACACTAACACAACACCATTAAATCACTGTATAATCTGTTTTCACCCCGGAGATGCGCACGGAGGCCGCGCGCACCTCTGGATCACTCCCCTACACACAGGCTATACAAGTGAACGGGGTAATTACTATATGTTATTACCCCGGAGATGCGCAGTGAGGCCGCACGCACCTCTGGATCACTCCCCTACACACAGGCTATACAAGTGAACAGGGTAATTACTATATGTTATTACCCCGGAGATGCGCAGTGAGGCCGCGCGCACCTCTGGATCACTCCCCTACACACAGGCTATAGAAGTGAACAGGGTAACCACGTGTAACTATTTTACCCTCCCGTCAACAAGTTTCAAAGGCCAAAATGGCGCTCAGTTGAGTTTTCCTTAATGATTTTTAGGCTCACAGTACAGAGGAAGGGTCAAGCTGTCACCAGGGTCACAAAACTAACCCTAGAAATGCCCATGACTCCTTCGCAAGCCTTGGCAAATGTGTGTTTTCTTTGGTTCACGGTAGAGAGGAAGGGTCGAACTGTCACCAGGGTCAAAACACAGCCCTAGAAATGCCCACTACTCCTAGTAAATAATTGACAAATTTGTGTTTTCAGGTTCACGGTAAAGAGGAGAGGTCAAACTGTCACCATGGTCTCGAAACTACCCCTGGAAATGCCCGAAACTCTTAGGAAAGCCTTGTCAAATGTGTGGTTTTTTTGGTTCACAGTACAGAGATGGAGTCAAACTGCCACCAGGGTCACAAAACTACCCTTGGAAATGCCCAAAATCCCTCCGAAAGTCTTGTCAAATGTATGCTTCCTTAGGTTCACGGTACAGAGGAGGGTCAAATTGCCACCAGGGTCACAAAGCTACCCCTGGAAATGCCCAAAACTCCTATGAAAGCCTTGTCAAATGTATGTTTTCTTATGTTCACGGTACAGAGGAAGGTCGAACTGCCACCAAGGTCACAAAACTACCCTGGAAATGCCCAGAACTACTACGAAAGCCTTGTCAAATGTGTATTGTTTTTGGTTCACGGTACAGATGAAGTGTCAAACTGTCACCAGGGTCACAAAACTACCCATCAAAATGCCCACAACTCCTAGGAAGCCTTGTCAAATGTATGTTTTCTTAGGTTCACAGTACAGAGGAAGGGTCAAACTACCACCAGGGTCACAAAACTACCCCTGGAAATGCCCACAACT
Organism: Eriocheir sinensis; assembly: GCF_024679095.1. Classification (NCBI taxonomy): domain Eukaryota; kingdom Metazoa; phylum Arthropoda; class Malacostraca; order Decapoda; family Varunidae; genus Eriocheir; species Eriocheir sinensis. The sequence goes on from NW_026111704.1 coordinate 14,306, forward strand.
TCTAGGAAAGCCTTGTCTAATGTGTGCTTTTTTGCTTCACGGTACAGAGGAGTCAAACTACCACCAGGGTCACAAAACTACCCCTGGAGATGCCCATAACTTGTCAAATGTGTGTTTTCCTAGGCTCACGGTACAGAAGAAAAGTCAAACTGTTACCAGGGTCACAAAACTACCCTGCTGGAAATGCCCACAATTACGAAAGCCTCTTCAAATGTGTGTTTTATTAGGTTCACGGTACTGAGGAAGGGTCACAGTACCACCAGGTCACAAAACTACCCTGAAAATGCCCAGAACTCCTAGGAAAGTCTTGTCAAATGTGTGTTTTCTTAGGTTCACGGTACTGAGGAAGGGTCGAACTACCACCAAGGTCACAAAACTACCCCTGGAAATGCACACAATTACTACGAAAGCCTTGTCAAATGTGTTTTTTATTAGGTTCACGGTACTGAGGAAGTGTCTAACTACCACCAGGGTCACAAAACTACCTCTGGAAATGCTCACAACAACTACGAAAGCCTTGTCAAATGTGTGTTTTCTCAAGTTCACGGTACAGAGGAAGGGTCAAACTGTCACCAGGATCACAAAACTACCCCTGGAAATGCCCACAACTCCTAGGAAAGCCTTGTCAAATGTGTGTTTTCTTATGTTCACGGTACTGAGGAAGGGTCGAACTACCACTAGGGTCACAAAACTACCCCTGGAAATGCCCACAACTACTACGAAAGCCTTGTCAAATGTGTTTTTTCTTATGTTCACGGTACTGAGGAAGGGTCGAACTACCACTAGGGTCACAAAACTAACCCTGGAAATGCCCACAACTACTACGAAAGCCTTGTCAAATGTGTGTTTTGTTAGGTTCACGATACTGAGGAATGGTCGCAATACCACCAGGGTCACAAAACTACCCCTGGAAATGCCCACAACTCCTAGAGAAGCCTTGTCAAATGTCTGTTTTCTTTGGTTCACGGTACAGAGGAAGGTCAAACTACCACCAGGGTCACAAAACTACCCCTGGAAATGCCCACAACTCCTAGGAAAGCCTTGTCAAATGTGTGTTTTCTTATGTTCACGGTACAGAGGAAGGTCAAACTACCACCAGGGTAAAAAAATCGACCCTGGAAATGCCCAGAACTTGTCAAATGTGTGTTTTCTTAGGTTCACGGTACAGAGGAAAGGTCAAACTGTTACCAGGGTCACATTACTACCCTGCTGGAAATACTCACAACTACTACCAAAACCTTGTCAAATGTGTGTTTTGTTAGGATCATGGTACTGAGGAAGGTCACACTACCACCAGGGTCACAAAACTACCCTAGAAATGCCCACTACTCCTAGGAAAGCATTGTCACATATGTGTTTTCAGGTTCTCGTTAAAGAGGAGAGGTCGACCTACCACCTGGGTGACACAACTACCCGTTGAAATTCTAACACTTAATCCGACCACCTTGTCAAATGTGTGTTTTCTTAGGTTCACGGTACAGAGGAAGGGTCAAACTGTCACCAGGGTCACAAAACTACCCCTAGAAATGCCCACAACTCCTAGGAAAGCCTTGTCAAATGTGTGTTTCCTTAGGTTCACGGTACAGAGGAGTCAAACTGCCACCAGGGTCACAAAACTACACCATACCTTAATGTTCCAATACTTACTACTGACAGGTACTACTTACGTCTTCCCTCACACGACTCCTAAACCAACCAATACGTTCTTAATGACACAAAGACTGACAGGTGATTCAATTTTACCTCAAACCACTAAAAAGATCATTGCACTGTTCATTAACTTCATACTGACAGGTGTTGAAATCTTAATTACCTCACACGACTATCAGCGCAGGTAACACACACACACACACACACATACACACACGTACCTTCCCTCCTCCTCTCTTTACGTCCAGATAGCAAATAGCCAGTCCTTTTTCCTCTCTCTTCCTCCTCCCCCTCCCTTCCTCCTCTTCCTCCCTCCTTTCCTTCTCCTCTTCCTCCCTCCCTTCCTCCTCCTCCCCCTCCCTCCATTCCCTTGTTTCCTCCCCTTTTTATCCGTTCATAGTTAATTAGTTAGGTAGTTAGAGAGTTAAGTAGTAGTAGTAGTAGTAATGGAGGTGGTAGTCTGTATGTGTGTGTGTGTGTGTGTGTGTGTGTAATTCACCTCTTGGTCTGCTGCGAGTCTCTCTCGAGACAGCCAGCCGTTCCCCTACGGAAGAGCACAGAGCTCATAGTACCAATCTTTGGGTAGGACTGAGACCACTCACACACAACACACCGTGACAACGAGGTCACAACTCCTTGCCTGACGTCGCGTACCTACTCACTGCTAGGTGAACAGGGGCTACACGTGAAAGAAGATAAACCCAACTTATCATAAACCGGCCGGGGAATCGAACCCCGGTCGTTATGGTTGTGAGCCAGACGCTCTACCCCTGAGCTACCGGGCCGTGTGTGTGTGTGTGTGTGTGTGTGTACATGCGTAAATTGTTATGTGCGTAAATCTGAGAGAGAGAGAGAGAGAGAGAGAGAGAGAGTGTGGGTGTGTGTGTGTGTGTGTGTGTGTGTGTGTGTGTGTGTGTGTGTGTGTGTGTGTGTGTGTGTGTGTGTGTGTGTGTGTGTGTGTGTGTGTGTGTGTGTGTGTGTGTGTGTGTTTGTTGATGTGCTGAATTAGTCTGTTCTCTTTTAATTATTTTTCGTATATTTTATTTAGCCCTTCATATAAATCTCTTTTCCTTTAAATTTGAGTTATTTATCTTTTATCTTGTTATATTTCCCCTAAGGTCCATATAATTAATTCTTTCCTCTTTGTCTGATGCAAAGTTTTCTGAGTTCTTTCTCAGATCTTTGCAGGAAGCACAAATGATTTCCTTCAAATATTCTTCTATTTCCTACATTTTTTTCTAATTTTGCGTTGGTTTTCATGTTTTCTTTTTCATCTTAAATTTCACTTGGTCTTTTTCTTTTAATCAAGCTGTTTTGTCTTAGATTGGACTCTCTCTCTCTCTCTCTCTCTCTCTCTCTCTCTCTCTCTCTCTCTCTCTCTCTCTCTCTCTCTCTCTCTCTCTCTCTCTCTCTCTCTCTCTCTATATATATATATATATATATATTTTACAATGAAATCCAGATTCCCTCTTTCCACTGAATTTAAATTACAGACATTTTTCCTCATGTATTTAATTCATCACTTTTCCTCCACTTTTCCTCCTGCTCAGACGGTCGCAACACCCACCCCGCCCGCGTCTCGTCCGTCCTTCTTTGCATTGAATTTAAATTACGGACATTTTTTCCTCATAATTTTATCATCAGTCGTGTGTTTCAACTTGTCCTCCTGATCAGATTGTCACAACCCCCCAACCCGCGTCCCGCCCTTCCCGCCCTTGTCCCGTTACAACACCGCGGGGTGGGACCTTCTGTATGTGATAAGTATGCCGGGATGAGTGTCAGGCCTCTTAATTATTCTTACCTTTACAGTTCAAGTATGTTTAATAACGATACGAGCCACGCGATCCACGTTAGTGGCCGCTACCACGGAGCACGACGGGAAGTCAGGGGCGGGTCCAGCTAATATGTTTATGAACGCTACGAATCATGCGTTAGTGGCCGCTACCACGGAGCACGACGGGAAGTCAGGGGTGGGTCCAGCTAATATGTTTATGAACGCTACGAATCATGCGTTAGTGGCCACGGAACACGACGGGAAGTCAGGGGTGGGTCCAGCTAATATGTTTATGAACGCTACGAATCATGCGTTAGTGGCCACGGAGCACGATGGGAAGTCAGGGGTGGGTCCAGCTAATATGTTTATGAACGCTACGAATCATGCGTTAGTGACCGCTACCACGGAGCACGATGGGAAGTCAGGGGTGGGTCCAGCTAATATGTTTATGAACGCTACGAATCATGCGTTAGTGGCCACGGAGCACGATGGGAAGTCAACAAACAGTGTCGCGGGACCATGCTGACGAGTGGCGATATCAGTATCAATGGAGGGGAGACTGTTTCACGGCCTCAACTTCCTGTGTGATGGGAGCCGCCGCCCCGTTATGCTCTTGGAGGAAGAATGGTTAATGATAAGCCGGAGTTACTTATAATAATAATAATAATAATAATAATAATAATAATAATAATAATAATAATAATAATATTAATATTAATGATAATAATAATGAGTGTGTGTGTGTGTGTGTGTGTGTGTGTGTGTGTGTGTGTGTGTGTGTGTGTGTGTGTGTGTGTGTGTGTGTGTACATGCTTAAATTGTTACGTGCGTAAGTGAATGTGCGTATATTTTCATTCATTCTGGAGAGAGAGAGAGAGAGAGAGACTAATATTGGAGAACTCTTATCATTTGTTCTCTCTCTCTCTCTCTCTCTCTCTCCTCTCTCTCTCTCTCTCTCTCATTATATTCATTTTTTTTTCTCGTTATTTTTATTTTTGTTTTCTCTCTTCTTTTAGTTTCCTCCTTTCCTCTCTTCCTTCTCTCCCCCTTTCCCTCCGTCTCTTCTCTCTTCTCCTCTTCCCTATTTCTTTCCTCCTTCTCCCTCCTTCATATTATTCCTTCCTTTCTCTTCCCTTAATATTTCTCCCTCCTCTCCCTTCCCCTTTTCCTTCATATTTCTACTTCCTCACTAATCTTTTCACACACACACACACACACACACACACACACACAGTCACCCTTTCAATCTCTGTGGCATTTTTTCCCTTCTCTGAATATGCCGATTTTCATTTTCTGCCCTGATGACCTCTAGTATTGACCTGACCTGTTCACGATTGCGCCAAGAGTAATGGGGACTGGAAGGCGACGCGTTCTACTGGGATCTGTTTTTTTTTGGGGGGGGCTTCTTCAGTGACTCCAAAGGTTAGATTATGAGATGGATGGCCGACTTTTTTTAGCTTCCTGTTCTTCTTCTGCTTCTTATCTTTCCTCTTTATATTTTTATCTTTATTTCTTCTTTTTCATCTTCTAATCTTCTTCTTCTTCTTCATCTTTTTCTGCTTCTTCTTCTTCCTCTCCTTTTTCCTTTTTATTTTATTTTCGTTTCTTCTTCTTCTTCTTCTTCTTCTTTTACTTTTTCTTCTTCTTCTGCTTCCTCTTCGTTTTTCTTTTTCTTTTATTTTCATTTCTTCTTCTCCTTCTCCTTCTTTTTCTTCTTCTTCCTCTTCTTCTTCTCTTTCCTCTTATTTTTCCTCTTTTTTTTGTCTTATTTGTTTTTTCCCTTTTATCATTTTCTTTTCTTTTTCTTTTTCGTTTTCCTCTTTTTTCTTTCCTCTTTCTCTTTTCTTTTTCTTTCTTCTTCTCTTTCCTCTTTTTTCTTTTCCTTCTTTTTCATTCTCTTTCTTTTCCTTTTCCTTCTTTTCTTTTTTTCCTTTTTTTTCTCTTCCTCTCTTTCTTTTCATTTTTCTTCTTTCTTCCTCTTTATTCCTCTAATGTACCCTTTCTTCTGTTTCTTCACCTTCTTCATCTTCATCATCTTCTTGTCGTAGTAAAAGGTGTCACGTGTACTCATGTTATCAGCAGCGGAAACGATATCCTGTCACCAGCAAGCCTTTGTTGTCTCCAGATTCTCACACACACACACACAGACACACACACACACACAGACACACACACACACACACACACCCTTCTCATGTCAACTATTTGCAAGAGTTGAAAAGGATATCACTCGGGTTTTCATGAGGGTTTTTTTCACTTTCAGGGTACAGAAGAAGGATCCAACCATCACCAGGGTCTTTCAACTAGCCCTGAAAATGACCCAAACTCCTACGAAAACGGTATCAAATATGTGTTCCCTGGGCGCCGCATCGCTTGAGTGTATGGCCTGCAGGGAAAGGTTACCCGACCCCTTCCTGGGAGTTCACGAATACACACTGAAGCAGACTAACCGAACGAAGATTAAAGGGAATGGGACGTGAAATTAATCATAATAGAACCGAAAGGGAGTTCACGAAGAGACTGAAGCAGATTAACCGAACGAAGATTAAAGGGATTGGGACGTGAAATTAATCATAAGAGAACCGAAAGGGAGTTCACGAATACACACTGAAGCAGATTAACCGAACGAAACTTAAAGGGAATGGGACGTGAAATTAGTCATGGGAAAACCGAAAGGGAGTTTAAGAATCATACCTGCTGATGCAACCTGGACGAAGACAAACTGACCATTGAGGCACAAAAATATGGGACACACAAACGAGAGAAGAGAAAAAATAAACAAATAAAGAAACGATCAACAAACTTACTGAACGAAAGTATAAGGGAATAAGACGGGTCATTAATTATATGAAGACGGAAAAGGCTGGAGAGAGAGAGAGAGAGAGAGAGAGAGAGAGAGAGAGAGAGAGAGAGAGAGAGAGAGAATTGATTAGCTTGACAAGTGTTAGTAAAGTCTCCGGAGGTGACATCCAAATTTCACTAATCCATTATATACAATTAAAGGAGGAGCAGGAGGAGAAGGAGGAGGAGGAGGAGGAGGAGGAAAAGGAGGAGGAGGAGGAGGTGGAGGAGGGAGAGTCATAACTTCGTATTACATACACTAAGACTCAGACTCTCTCTCTCTCTCTCTCTCTCTCTCTCTCTCTCTCTCTCTCTCTCTCTCTCTCTCTCTCTCTCTCTCTCTCTCTCTCTGCTTTCTTTCTTCTCTTTGGTATTTTCTATTTTTTCCCTTCTTTTGTTAACCTTTTATTCTTCTTTTTTAATTTAATATTTTTATTGTTCTTGTTCTTCGTCCCTTGTTCTTCTTTTTTTTCCTTTGTATTCCTTTTCTTCTTTCTTCCCTTTCGTGTCCATCCTTCTCTGATCATTTCCCTTCCTTTCGTGTCCATCCTTCTCTGATCATTTCCCTTCCTTTCGTGTCCATCCTTCTCTGATCATTTCCCTTCCTTTCGTGTCCATTCTTCTCTGATCATTTCCCTTCCTTTCGTGTCCATCCTTCTCTGATCATTTCCCTTCCTTTCGTGTCCATCCTTCTCTGATCATTTCCCTTCCTTTCGTGTCCATTCTTCTCTGATCATTTCCCTTCCTTTCGTGTCCATCCTTCTCTGATCATTTCCCTTCCTTTCGTGTCCATTCTTCTCTGATCATTTCCCTTCCTTTCGTGTCCATCCTTCTCTGATCATTTCCCTTCCTTTCGTGTCCATCCTTCTCTGATCATTTCCCTTCCTTTCGTGTCCATCCTTCTCTGATCATTTCCCTTCCTTTCGTGTCCATTCTTCTCTGATCATTTCCCTTCCTTTCGTGTCCATTCTTCTCTGATCATTTCCCTTCCTTTCGTGTCCATCCTTCTCTGATCATTTCCCTTCCTTCCGTCACCTGCAAGGGAGACAAAAAGCCGCATTTTCAAGCGTCTCGGCGCCTCAGTTCGCCTGTTTGAAAAGCCTCTATTGGAAGGTGCTGAGACTTTCCAGCATGGACTGTTCTGTGATCCTCGCGATAGTTTTACTCAGCTTCTGCACCTTGAACAGAGAAAGTCACCCGTGAGATCCCGGTTGATGTTCTCTGTGGCGCTGAGTAACAGTCGTACTTTGAGCCCGGAGTAAGTTGTGTCGAGGCGTCAAGTAGTACACAGCAAGTCACGCACGAAACATCCTGTCCCAGGTCTGGAAACTGTAGGAAAATTATCTAAAAGGCGCCCAGTATATAATCACAAGCACAGCCATTTCTCCCCAGTGTCTCTCTCGTCCTGCCGGGAGTGGTCGCTGCTCGCTGAATTGCGTCTCCAAGAAAAGGGAGACCAAGAGTCGCTGCGAAGATACGAGAGTGAACGCCTCAGCAGTCTTTAGAAGCTCAACACTCAAGACTCAACACTCTTCCCCTGCACACACACACACACACACACACACACACACACACACACACACACACACACGGTGAGCCACGATGAAGGCCAGGCTGCCCTTACTCTTGGTGTTTATTGAATCATCGTTGCTTGCGGCCGGAAATTCCTTCAGACCCCACTGGGACCCACGCTGCCCTGCTCAAATTACCATCTCGGGGGATGAGGAATGGAAGAATGTTACCACCTGGGAATATAACAAGGGCACCTGGAGCACCACCTTATACGTGCACCCCGATCTAGGGTTCAAAGGCATCAGGCTCGTGGCGGCGGGCGATGGCAGGCTGAGTGACGCCTGGTTCACGCTGGACGCCACTTGCTTCCCTGGGGACGCACAGTGGTGGGGGTTGTGGGCACGTGTGTTGAACTATGGCAGCAACAATGGCCACGGTCTTCAGTTTACAGTATGGGCTGGTGATTGTGCTCTTGGGTGCCACAGAACAGGCTACTTCCCTGATTACTGGGCTGTTACTGTTGAGGCTCACGGGCCCTCAAGGTGGAGATCACAGTACCCGAATCGACAATGCACTCGTAAAGAATATACAGGTCAAAGCCTCTCATGGATAAACTGCACCTACATCCCCATCACCACCACCACCACCACCACCACCCCTACAACCACCATCACCACAACCACCATCACCATCATCGTTGTGTCGGCAATGATAGGTGTTGGTGTTCTTGTTGTTCTTGTGGTGGTGATGTGGCGTTTCCGGCAGCGAAGGATATCAAAAGAATGTAAATCTCTCTCTCTCTCTCTCTCTCTCTCTCTCTCTCTCTCTCTCTCTCTCTCTCTCTCTCTCTCTCTCTCTCTCTCTCTCTCTCTCTCTCTCTCTCTCTCTCTCTCTCTCTCTCTCTCTCTCTCTCTCTCTCTCTCTCTGTGTGTGTGTGTGTGTGTGTGTGTGTGTGAGAGAGAGAGAGAGAGAGAGAGAGAGAGAGAGAGAGAGAGAGAGAGAGAGAGAGAGAGAGAGAGAGGAGGAGACAAAGGAAAAGGGTTTGATGAAGGGAGGGAAAGGAGGAGGAAGGGCGGGAGAGGAGACGAGAAGAGAGAATAAAGAGGAGATGGAAAGAAAAGCAGGAGGAAGGGAGACGTGGGATGAAGGGAGAGAAGAGAACGAGCCATTAACGCAGGGCGAGGAGAATGGAAGACAGGAGGAAGGAAGGAAGGAGAGATGCAGAGAAAGGGAAAGGGAAGGAGCAAAGGAGTGGAGAAGAAGAGAAGAGAAAAAAATAAGAGAAATGAAGAGAGGATGAAGGAGAGGGAGAGAGACGAACGACTGGGACGGATGAAGAGAAAGGAGAAGGGGAGGAAGGTGGGAGGGAGATGAAGGAGAGAGGAGGAAACAGCGATCAAGGAGAGACAAGTGAGGGAGATGAAAACAAAAGAGACGGGACGAAGAGCGAGAAGACAGAGAGGAAAGGAAGAAGACAGGAAGACGGGGAGGAGGGCGGGAGGGAAGAACAATAGAAGGGAAGAAGGAAGGGAAAGGAGAACAGGGAAGAAAAGAGGAAAAATAGGCTGAAAATAGGAAGACAAGAAGACGGAGGAGGAAAACATGAACAGGAGGGAGTGGAAGAAGGAGGAGAGTGGGAGGGAGGGAGGGAGGGAGAGGTGAAGAGAGAGAGAGGCGAGAGGGGAAGGAAGGGACGAGAGGGGAAAGGGAGGAAGGGGGAAAAGGAGAAGGGAGAAAGGAAAATAGGTTCATTACGGAGTTTATGGTAAGGAGAAGTAAGGCGGGGAGGGATGGTGGGAATGAGGGAAGATAGGAAGGAGGGTGGGAGGGATGGAGAGATAGGGAGGGAAGGAAGGAGAAAAGATAGGGAGGAGGGAAGGAAGGAGGGAAGGTGGGTGGGAGGGAAGGAGAGATAGGGAGAGAAGGAAGGAGAAAAGATAAGGAGGAGGGAAGGAAGGATGGAAGGAGGGAGGGAGGAGGAGGAAGGAAAGAGGGAAGGAGGGAGGGAGGAGGAAGAGATAGGGAGGAGTAGGAAGGAGGAAGGAAGGAGGGAGGGAGGGAGGGAAGGAGAGATAGGGAGGAAGGAAGGAGCAAAGATAGGGAGGAGGAGGGAAGGAGGGAAGAAGGGAGGAGGGAGGGAGGGAAGGAGAGAGATAGGAGGGAAGGAGGAAAGAAAAGATAGGAGGAAGGATAGGAAGGAGGGAAGAAGGGAGGGAGGGAAGGACGAGAGATAGGAACAGGAAGGAGCAAAGAGAGGGAGGAGGAAGAAGGGAGAAGAAGGAAAGAAAGAACAAAAAAAGCAGACCTGCTGGTCCTTACGAGGCTGTTTGTGACAAGCTACACTAACTATCTAATCAAAGGTGGAAAATGAAGGACAGCAAAGGCGAAGGCTCCCCCCCTCCCCCCCCCAATCCCTCCAGCCAAAGCTGGCAGGAAAGGAAAAAGAACCATGCAGCATGGAAAAACTGCATGGAAATTATGTAGGAAAGAGGAAAGAACTACCATTACTGCTACCACTAACCGGGCGATAAAAGCGGACAAGGACACCAGTATTCCAAAGAACTTAACGTTATTACGACAATGAGTAATATCTTAGTTGCTGGTTGGATTCAAAACACTTGTCTATTCTATTCTTGAAGGCCGTAACTGTTGTACTATCAACGACATCACAAGGTAGAGAGTTCCAAACATTAACAACTCGATTGAAGAAGAAGTATTTAGCTTCGTGCGACGAGAATCTTTTACCACTTATCTTCAAATTGTGATTTCTTCTTGTTCTATTTGATCGATCAATTGTAAAGTAATCTTCCACATTAATATCACTGAATCCTTTAAACATTTTAAACACTTCTATTAGATCGCCTCGCATTCTTCGTTTTGATAGGCTGAATAAATTTACTTCTTTAAGCCTTTGTTCGTATGATAAATTTCTCAACCTAGGAATCATCTTTGTTACTCTTCGTTGAACCTGTTCCAACTTTTCTATGTCTTTTCTGTAAAAGGGAGACCAAAACTGTACACAGTACTCTAGACGGGGTCGAACCAACGAATTATACAGTTTTAATATTACTTTTTCCGATTTATTATTAAAGACTCGTCCGATGAAGCCAACCAATTTGTTTGCAGTTTTAACTACCTCTGAACAATGCTGACCGGGCTTTAACTCGCTTGATATAGTGATTCCAAGATCCTTTTCTTTACTTACTGCAGAAAGTTGTTGGCCATTCATTACGTACCGAGCGCGATTGTTATTTTTTCCGATGTGCAACACTTTACATTTGTCAACGTTAATGTCAACGTTAATTTCATTTGCCACTGATTGGCCCTTCCCTCCCTCCCTCCTCCCTATCTTCCCTCCCTCCCTCCCTCCCTTCTCCCTATCTTCCCTCCTTCCCTCCCTATCTTCCCTCCTTCCCTCCCTCCCTCCTCCCTATCTTCCCTCCTTCCCTTCCTCCCTCGTCCTCGGAGGTTAGAAGGGCCGAAAAGATGTTAAGTGGCGTGCTCATCGTAGAAAGTGACATTTTACGCACAATTGAAAAGATTAAAGTAAGCAAAGCTCCTGGTCCAGACAAAATTACCCCTAGGGTCTTAAAAGAAATCAAACATCAAATTTGTAAACCGCTCTCCATCATATTCAATAAATCTTTAACGGCTGGAAAAGTTCCGTCGGATTGGAAACTTGCAAATGTCACACCAATTTTCAAAAAGGGGGACACGTCTCATCCAGGAAACTATCGACCAATTAGCCTGACATCGATTGTTTGTAAGTTAATGGAGACTGTCATTCGCGACAATATGGTGAAATTCTTCGAAGAAAATAATATAATAAATAATTCGCAACATGGCTTCCGTAGTAAACGTTCGTGTTTGACTAGCTTACTTGATTTTTTTCACTATATTTTTGAGGTGTTCGATGAAAGCAGATCAGTAGATATCATATATCTGGATTTTCAAAAGGCATTTGATAAGGTCCCCCACCAACGATTGCTCAGCAAACTACTGGCGCACGGTATCTCGGGTAACATTCACAATTGGCTGCGGACTGGCTCTCTGAGGAAACAGAGAGTAGTTCTAAACGGTGTTACATCTAACTGGCTCGATGTCAGAAGCGGCGTACCTCAAGGATCAGTGCTTGGCCCCATGCTCTTCTTAATTTATGTTAATGATATCGATGATGGGCTCACTTGCAAAGTATCAAAATAATTTGCTAATGACACAAAAATTGTTAGTAAAGTAACTGCGACACTCGACGAAGAAGCTTTACAATCAGATCTAGATCGACTTGCACGTTGGGCCAATCAATGGCAAATGAAATTTAACGTTGACAAATGTAAAGTGTTGCACATCGGAAAAAATAACAATCGCGTTCGGTACGTAATGAATGGCCAACAACTTTCTGCAGTAAGTCAAGAAAAAGATCTTGGAATCACTATATCAAGCGAGTTAAAGCCCGGTCAGCATTGTTCAGAGGTAGCTAAAACTGCAAACAAATTGGTTGGCTTCATCGGACGAGTCTTTAATAATAAATCGGAAAAAGTAATATTAAAACTGTATAATTCGTTGGTTCGTCTAGAGTACTGTGTACAGTTTTGGTCTTCCTACTACAGAAAAGACATAGAAAAGTTGGAACGAGTCCAACGAAGAGTAACAAAGATGAATCCTAGGTTGAGAAATTTATCATATGAACAAAGGCTTAAAGAAGTAAATTTATTCAGCCTATCAAAACGAAGAATGCGAGGCGATCTAATAGAAGTGTTTAATATGTTTAAAGGATTCAGTGATATTAATGCGGAAGATTACTTTACAATTGATCGATCAAATAGAACAAGAAGAAATCACAATTTGAAGATAAGTGGTAAAAGATTCTCGTCGCACGAAGCTAAACACTTCTTCTTCAATCGAGTTGTTAATGTTTGGAACTCTCTACCTTGTGATGTCGTTGATAGTACAACAGTTACGGCCTTCAAGAATAGAATAGACAAGTGTTTTGAATCCAACCAGCAACTAAGATATTACTCATTGTCGTAATAACGTTAAGTTCTTTGGAATACTAGTGTCCTTGTCCGCTTTTATTGCCCGGTTAGTGGTAGCAGTAATGGTAGTTCTTTCCTCTTTCCTACATAAATTCCATGCAGTTTTTCCATGCTGCATGGTTCTTTTTCCTTTCCTGCCAGCTTTGGCTGGAGGGATGGGGGGTGAGGAGCCTTCGCCTTTGCTGTCCTTCATCTTCCACCTTTGATTAGACAGTTAGTGTAGCTTGTCACAAACAACCTCGTAAGGACCAGCAGGTCAGCTGTTGTTTGTTCTTACTTTGTGCTCCTTTGTGAGGGAAGATAGGGAGGAGGGAGGGAGGGAAGGAGGGAAGATAGGGAGGGAGGGAGGGAGGAAGGAGGGAAGATAGGGAGGAGGGAGGGAAGGAGGGAAGATAGGAGGAGGAGGGAGGGAAGGAGGGAGGAAGATAGGGAGGGGAGGGAGGGAAGGAGGGAAGATAGGGAGGAGGGAGGGAGGGAAGGAGGGAGGGAGAGAGGGAGGGAAGGAGGGAAGATAGGGAGGAGGGAGGGAGGGAAGGAGGAAGATAGGGAGGAGGAGGGAGGAAGGAGGAAGATAGGGAGGAGGGAGGAGAGGAAGGAGGAAGATAGGGAGGAGGGAGGGAGGAAGGAGGAAGATAGGGAGGAGGGAGGGAGGGAAGGAGGGAAGATAGGAGGAGGGAGGAAGGAGGGAAGAGAGGGAGGAGGGAGTGTTATTTTCATTCTTCCTATCTTTTTTTTTCTTTTTTCTTCTTCTTTGTATGTTTTTTTTGTTGAATGGTAACTCTCTCTCTCTCTCTCTCCCCCCTTCGTGACGGTCGTCGTCGTCATGGTGGTAATGGTCACGCATTCTTCCCGCAGTGCCTCGCTTGCCGCCGCGGCGTGGACTGGCCGCCTCCTGGCGCGTCGGTGGCGAGGCAGCGATCGGCGACAGCCGCGTGGAGCCGCCCACGGGCCCCACCGTGCGCCCGCGCGTGGCGCCGCGGCAGCAGGAGCCCGACTCCCTGTACTGCGGCGACGACGAGCACATCTACGACGAGTTCCCTGACCCTCTAATCCACCAGGAGATCCCTGGGCCTCCAATCTACGAGGAGATCCTGCCTCCAATCTACGAGAATATCTCCGAGCATCCACGCAGCCACGAGGCCGAAAACTTAGACCTGATGATAGTGCTTACCCCTGAGGCGAGCACCCCCGGGCACACCCTCAGGGCATCCACCCAGCCACGAGGCCGAATACTTAGACTCCGATGATGTTGCTTACCTCACCCCGAGGCGAGCCCCCCCGGGCACACCCTCAGGGATCACAGAGGGCTGAGGGCGTGCGTGAGACCCCGCTCCCGACGCACGGGGACACGGCTGCTGCCGCTCCCAGGCCAGCACGCCACACAGGGGTAAGCACTGCAGGATGAGGGCAACTAGGCGGCAGCACCGTGCCCTCCAGAAGAGCAGGGGGCAGCACCGTGCCCTCCAGACGAGCAGGGGGCAGCACCGTGCCCTCCAGACGAGCAGGGGGCAGCACCGTGCCCTCCAGACGAGCAGGGGGCAGCACCGTGCCCTCCAGACGAGCAGGGGGCAGCACCGTGCCCTCCAGACGAGCAGGGGGCAGCACCGTGCCCTCCAGACGAGCAGGGGGCAGCACCGTGCCCTCCAGACGAGCAGGGGGCAGCACCGTGCCCTCCAGACGAGCAGGGGGCAGCTCCGTGCCCTCCAGACAAGCAGGGGGCAGCACTGTGCCCTCCAGACAAGCAGGGGGCAGCACCGTGCCCTCCAGACAAGCAGGGTGCACTGTGCCCTCCAGACAAGCAGGGGGCAGCACCGTGTCCTCAAGACAAGCAGGGGGCAGCACCGTGTCACACACACACACACACACACACACACACACACACACACACACACAAGTACATTTTCCTGGACCGTAAATTTTCCAAACGGCTCCAATCACTAATTCACATTTTATTCTTTTGTTCTTTATTTGTTTGTTGTTTATAGTGATGGCGCGAAGGAGGAGGAAGAGGAGGAGGAGGAAGAGGAGAAGGAAGAGGAAGGAAAAGAGGAGGAGGAGGAGGAAGAGAAGGGGGAGGAGGAGGAAAGGAGGAGTGACCATGCATTATATTTTTAAGCGAGTTTTGTTGTTTCAATAATTTCTTTTATTTTTGTTTTGTTTTTTACTTTACCTTTTCACTTTTTTTGCTTCATATTTGTGCTGCCACTGTTCACTTTCAGCCTGCTGCATGTTTCCCTCCATGATCATTCCTGCCAAGTGTTAGTCTTCTTAGTGGATCTTTTCTTAATTCAGTCAGCTTTATTTTTTGTTGTTGTTGTTTGAGTGCGATGATTTTCTTTTGGCTTACACCCGTCCTACGTGTGTCACGATGTTAAAACTTCACGACAGCATTGTTCGCCACACACTCCAGTGAGCCTGTTACACGTTTCCTACAGATGTCACGATGTTAAAACTTCACGACAGCATTGTTCGCCACACACTCCAGTGAGCCTGTTACACGTTTCTTACAGATGTCACGATGTTAAAACTTCACCACAGCATTGTTCGCCACACACTCCAGTGAGCCTGTTACACGTTTCTTACAGATGTCACGATGTTAAAACTTCACGACAGCATTGTTCGCCACACACTCCAGTGAGCCTGTTACACGTTTCTTACAGATGTCACGATGTTAAAATTTCATTATAAATAAATTTGTTATATACTCTAACTTGTATGTTATTTGATTATCCTACTATGTTGAAACTTCGCTATAAATAAGTTCGCTATACACTCTATCTAGTTCAGCACTTCCCAACCTGGGGGAAATTTACCCCTGGGAGGAAATTTCATGATTCTAGGGGGGAATTTTAACACGAAGGAAATATAAATTACTGGCAATTAGACGGCGGAAACTATTGACTTTTTTACAGCAGAGGAGTCAGTTCAAGGCCATAAAAAAGGTAAAAAATGTTAAAAAAAAACGCTACTCACTGCTCCTAAAAAGAGTTAGAGAAGTGGCCGAAAGAGAGGTCAATTTTGGGAGGAGAGGTGTCCTGATACCCTCCTCTTGAAAGAGCTCAAGTCGTAGGCAGAAGGAAATGCAGATGAAGGAAGATTGTTCCAGAGTTTACCAGCGTGAGGGATGAAAGAGTGAAGATGCTGGTTAACTCTTGCGTAAGGGATTTGGATGCTGGTTAACTCTTGCGTAAGGGATTTGGACAGTAAAGGGATGAGCTTGAATAGAAAGTCGTGTGTGGCGAGGCCGCGGGAGGGGGGAGGCATGCAGTTAGCAAGTTCAGAAGAGCAGTCAGCATGAAAATATCGATAGAAGATAGAAAGAGAGGCAACATGGCGGCGGAATTTAAGAGGTAGAAGACTATCAGTAGGAGGAGAAGAGCTGATGAGACGAAGAGCCTTAGACTCCACTCTGTCCAAGAGAGCTGTGTGAGTGAAGCCCCCCCACACGTGAGATGCATACTCCATACGAGGGCGGACAAGGCCCGTGCGGGGGAGAAGAACTGGCGGAGACGGTACAGAACTGATTGATTTGTGTTATTAAGTAAATATTGTGTTTGGCTACTATTTATTTACTATATTACTTGCGTTATTAAGCACGTAAATTTCGTGTTTTGGCTACTTTTTTCCTCGTCCACATGAGCGGGGAAATCCGGGGGTTGAAGTTGATGAAGGGGAAACGACAGAAAAAGGGTTGGGAACCACTGCTTCAGTTAGTCTGTTACATCTTTCCTACATATGTCACTAAGATTAAAACTTCGCTATAATAATGTTCGCCATACTCTCTAGTTAGTAGTAGTAGTAGTAGTAGTAGTAGTAGTAGTAGTAGTAGTAGTAATGATAGTAGTAGTAGTAGTAGTAGTAGTAGTAGTAGTAGTAGTAGTAGTAGTAGTAGTAATGATAGTAGTAATGATAGTAGTAGTAGTAGTAGTAGTAGTAGTAGTAGTAGTAGCAGTGGAAAAGTGAAAGTGTTAAAATCATCTGAGGGAACAACACAAGGTGACCCAATAGCCATGGCTATGTACGCCCTGGGCCTATCAGTCCTCCAAAATGAAATCGCGTTCGCAGAAACACGGGTGAAACAGGTGGCTTATACGGATGACCTCTCAGGTGATGGTAAAATCTCAGACTTAAAAGGGTGGTGGGACACTGTGAACACCGCCGGCCCTGAGATAGGATACATCCCTAACGCCACCAAGTCTGTCCTTATTGTTAAACCTGAACATTATGACCATGCCGCAGAAACTTTTAGAGGAAGTGGCGTCATTGTGACAAAAGACGGACAACGACACTTAGGTGCAGTGATCGGGACAGAGGTATATAAGAAGGGGTACGTGGGAGACAAAGTAGCTGAATGGGTGAGGGAAATAGAAGCTTTGTCTGCCATTGCCAAGACTGAGCCACATGCTACCTATTCAGCGTACACCCACGGCATCCAACATCGGTGAACGTTCCTGATGCGCACCATCCCCGGCATCAGTCCACTCCTCCGACCACTGGAAAATGCCGTCAAGAATGTATTCTTGCCGGCGCTGGTGAAATCTCATGCTTTGGGGGAGGAGGAGAGGGATATGCTAGCACTTCCCCCAAGACTGGGTGGGATGGGGATCACCAACCCTGAGAAGCTGGCTGATAAGGAGAACCAAAACTCCATCAGCCTTACCAGGTCACTCATCAACAGGATCATCGCTCAGGAGGCAGAGGGCGAGATAGACCAAACAGAAATAAGAGATATTAAAAGAAAAATCTCGGAAGAAAGGCAACAGGCCCAAAAAGACGAGCTGGACCGTCTTACACACCACCTGTCCACAGAAATGGGTAGAAAAATACACACAGCACAGGAGGCAGGCGCCTCTAACTGGCTAACGTCATTACCAATCAGAGCAAAGGGCTTCAGCCTCAACAAACAAGAATTTGTCGACGCCATTGCTCTGAGATATGGCTGGCCGATTGAGGGACTGCCTGATCTCTGTGCATGTGGATCACCAAATGATGTCACCCACACCATGACATGTAAAAAAGGAGGCTTCGTCTGTATTCGACACGATGAAGTGAGGGATCTGACAGCCAGCATGCTCGGGGAGGTATGCCAAGACGTCACTACCTAGCCGGCACTGCTTCCCCTGGACGGCGAACACCTTCGATACAGGACGGCCAATACCTCACAGGAGGCACGGGTTGATGTAAGTGCCCGCGGATTCTGGGTGCGCGGACAGCGGGCGTTCATGGACATCCGCATATTCGACCCGATGGCTGCCTGTCACCGTGAGCTGCCCCTGCAAGCCGCCCACCACAGGAACGAGCAGGAGAAGACAAGGGCATACGGTGAAAGAATCCAACATGTGGATCAGGGCAGCTTCACCCCCCTCGTCTTCACCACATCCGGCGGGATGGGTCCCAGGGCCCAATGCTCGCGGAACTAATCTCAGGAAAGAAGCATCAGCCAAGGAGTCACGTTATCGCCTGGATGAGGTGTCGCCTCTCGTTCTCCCTACTCAGGTCGGCCATCCTATGTCTCAGGGGCACCAGACACTCTGGCCCAAAAGCCACCAACATCTCCAATATGGACTATGAAGCCACAGTGGTGGAGAGTGACATTAGGATGGGTCGGGAGTGACGTGAGGAGGGAAGGAAAAGGGGATCTAGACGTAATAGATGATGGGTGATTTAGTGTCAAGTAGTATTAGTGATATGGGTGGATGCCACAGTCATTAGCGAACAGAGCTGGGGCTAATGACCTCCAAGATATGGAGCCCTCCATGATTATGTGTCCGGAAAATAAACATGGGTGGAGGTATCATTTATGTAGTAGTAGTAGTATTTAAAAAAAAAAGTAGTAGTAGTAGTAGTAGTAGTAGTAGTAGTAGTAGTAGTAGTAGAAGTAGAAGTTGTTGTAGTAGTAGTAGTAGTAGTAGTAGTAGTAGTAGTAGTATAGGGATGAACTTGAGTAGAAAGTCGTGTGTGGCGAGGCCGCGGGAGGGGGGAAGGCAAGCAGTTAGCAAGTTCAGAAGAGCAGTCAGCATGAAAATATCGATAGAAGATAGAAAGGCAACATGGCGGCGAAATTGAAGAGGTAGAAGACTATCAGTAAGAGGAGGAGAACAGATGACACGAAGAGCATTAGACTCCACTTTGTCCAAGAGAGCTGTGTGAGTGGAGCCCCCCCACACGTGAGATGCATATTCCATACGAGGGCGGACAAAGCCCCTGTAAATGGATAGCAACTGTGCGGGGGAGAAGAACTGGCGGAGACGGTACAGAACGCCCAGCCTCGAGAAAGCTGATTTAGTAAGAGAAGAGATATGAAGTTACCTGTTGAGATTTTGAGTTAAGGATAGACCTAGGATGTTTAGTGTTGAAGAAGGTGATAGCTGAGTGTTGTCGAAGAATAGGGGATAGTTGTTTGGAAGATTATGTCGAGTAGATAGGTGGAGAAACTGTGTTTATGAGGCGTTGAAGGACACCAAGTTCTTCTTGCCCCAATCGGAAATAATAGTAAGGGCTGAGGCTAAGCGTTCTGTTGCCTCTAGCCTTGAATTGTTAACTTCCTGTAGGGTTGGTCTTCTATTAAAAGAAGTTGAATAATGCGGAGTGGAGTCATCGGCGTAAGAATGAATAGGACAGTTCATCAATAAACAACAGAAAGAGAGTGGGATATAGGACAGAACCCTGTGGGACACCACTACTAATAGGTTTAGGGGAGAAACAGTGACCGTCTACCACAGCATAAATAGAACGGTCAGAGAGGAGACTTGAGATAAAGGTACAGAGAGAACGATAGAAAAACGTTAAGAGGGTAGTTTGGAGAGCAAAAATTTGTGCCAAACCCTATCAAAGGCTTTTGATATCTCCAGCGCAATAGCAAAGGATTCACCGAAACGGCTAAGAGAGGATGACCAAGAATCAGTTAGGAAAGCCCCTTGCGGAACCCATACTGGCGATCAGATAGAAGGTCAGAAGTGGAAAGGTGCTTTTGAATCTTCCGGTTAAGGATTGATTCAAAAGTTTAGATAGACAAGAAAGTAAAGCTATAGGACGGTAGTTTGAGGGATTGGAACGTATCAACCTTTAGGGGGCTGTATGAAGGCATACTTCTAGCAGGAAGGAAAGGAAGATGTTCGAAGGCTCTGGTACCTTTTGTGAGTTGCCTCTCTATCTTTGACAGCACGAGAACAAGCGTGATTTATTAAAGAAAGATCTTCCTCCTCCTCCTCCTTCTCCTCGTTCTCATCTTCACCCTACTCCTGCGTCTCCTGCTCTTATTTTCTCTCATTTCCTCTCCTCCTCCTCCTCCTCCTCCTCTTCCTCTTCCTCTTCCTCCTTTTCCTCCACCTCCTTCTCCTCCTTCTCCTCCTTTTCCTCCTCCTCCTCCCCTCCTACTCCTCCTACTGGCCAGGAAGGGGAGGCTGGGAGGGGGAGGGGGAGGAGTAGAGAGAGAGAGAGAGAGAGAGAGAGAGAGAGAGAGAGAGAGAGAGAGAGAGAGAGAGAGAGAGAGAGAGAGAGAGAGAGAGAGAGAGAGAGAGAGAGAGAGAGAGAGAGAGAGAGAGAGAAATTGATTAGCTTGACAAGTGTTAGTAAAGTCTCCGGAAGTGACATCCAAATTTCACTATTACATTATTATACGATTGATTAAGGAAGAGGAGGAGGAAGAGGCGGAAGAGGAGGAGGAGGAGGAGGAGGAGGAGAAGTAGAAGGAGGAGGAAGAGGACGTAGAGTCATAACTTCGTATCACATACACTCAAACTTATATGATCTCCTATATGTCCTTCTTTTCTTAACTTATCTCTCTCTTTTCTCTTTGGTATTTTTTTATTTTTTCCCTTCTTTTGTTAACCTTTTATTCTTCTTCTTTAATTTAATCCTTTTATTGTTGTTGTTCTTCGTCCCCCGTTTTTCTTTTTTTTCCTTTGTATTCCTTTTCTTCTTTCTTCCCTTTCGTGTCCATCCTTCTCTGATCATTTCCCTTCCTTTCGTGTCCATCCTTCTCTGATCATTTCCCTTCCTTTCGTGTCCATCCTTCACTGATCATTTCCCTTCCTTTCGTGTCCATCCTTCTCTGATCATTTCCCTTCCTTTCGTGTCCATCCTTCTCTGATCATTTCCCTGCCTTTCGTGTCCATCCTTCTCTGATCATTTCCCTTCCTTTCGTGTCCATCCTTCCCTGATCATTTCCCTTCCTTTCGTGTACATCCTTCCCTGATCATTTCCCTTCCTTTCGTGTCCATCCTTCTCTGATCATTTCCCTTCCTTTCGTGTCCATCCTTCCCTGATCATTTCCCTTCCTTTCGTGTCCATTCTTCTCTGATCATTTCCCTTCCTTTCGTGTCCATTCTTCTCTGATCATTTCCCTTCCTTTCGTGTCCATCCTTCTCTGATCATTTCCCTTCCTTTCGTGTCCATTCTTCTCTGATCATTTCCTTTACTTTCGTGTCCATTCTTCTCTGATCATTTCCTTTACTTTCGTGACCATTCTTCTCTGATCATTTCCCTTCCTTTCGTGTCCATCCTTCTCTGATCATTTCCCTTCCTTTCGTGTCCATTCTTCTCTGATCATTTCCTTTACTTTCGTGACCATTCTTCTCTGATCATTTCCCTTCCTTTCGTGTCCATCCTTCTCTGATCATTTCCTTTACTTTCGTGACCATTCTTCTCTGATCATTTCCCTTCCTTTCGTGTCCATCCTTCTCTGATCATTTCCTTTACTTTCGTGACCATTCTTCTCTGATCATTTCCCTTCCTTTCGTGTCCATCCTTCTCTGATCATTTCCTTTACTTTCGTGACCATTCTTCTCTGATCATTTCCCTTCCTTTCGTGTCCATTCTTCTCTGATCATTTCCTTTACTTTCGTGACCATTCTTCTCTGATCATTTCCCTTCCTTTCGTGTTCACCCTTCTCTGATCATTTCCTTTACTTTCGTGACCATTCTTCTCTGATCATTTCCCTTCCTTTCGTGTCCATTCTTCTCTGATCATTTCCCTTCCTTCCGTCGGCTGCAAGGGAGACAAAGAGCCGCATTTTCAAGCGTCTCGGCGCCTCACTTCGCCTGTTTGAAAAGCCTTTATTGGAAGCTGCTGAGACTTTCCAGCATGGACTGTTCTGTGATCCTCGCGATAGTTTTACTCAGCTTCTGCACCTTGAACAGAGAAAGTCACCCGTGAGCTCCCGGTTGATGTTCTCTGTGGCGCTGAGTAACAGTCGTACTTTGAGCCCGGAGTAAGTTGTGTCGAGGCGTCAAGTAGTACACAGCAAGTCACGCACGAAACATCCTGTCCCAGATCTGGAAACTGTAGGAAAATTATCTAAAAGGCGCCCAGTATATAATCACAAGCACAGCCATTTCTCCCCAGTGTCTCTCTCGTCCTGCCGGGAGTGGTCGCTGCTCGCTGAATTGCGTCTCCAAGAAAAGGGAGACCAAGAGTCGCTGCGAAGAAACGAGAGTGAACGCCTCAGCAGTCTTTAGAAGCTCAACACTCAAAACTCAACACTCTTCCCCTGCACACA
This sequence comes from Eriocheir sinensis, assembly GCF_024679095.1. Taxonomy (NCBI): domain Eukaryota; kingdom Metazoa; phylum Arthropoda; class Malacostraca; order Decapoda; family Varunidae; genus Eriocheir; species Eriocheir sinensis. The sequence continues at coordinate 36,616 of NW_026111704.1, forward strand.
CACACACACACACACACACACACACACACACACACACACACACACGGTGAGCCACGATGAAGGCCAGGGTGCCTTTACTCTTGGTGTTTATTGAATCATCGTTGCTTGCGGCCGGAAATTCCTTCAGACCCCACTGGAACCCACACTGCCCTGCCCAAATTACCATCTCGGGGGATGAGGAATGGAAGAACGTTACCACCGAGAAACATAACTGGTACGATTGGAGCACCACGTTATACGTGCACCCCGATCCAGGGTTTAAAGGCATCAGGCTCGTGGCGGCGGGCGATGGCAGGCTGAGTGACGCCTGGTTCACGCTGGACGCCACTTGCTTCCCTGGGGACGCACAGTGGTGGGGGTTGTGGGTAGATGTGTGGAACTATGACAGCAACAATGGCCACAGTCTTCAGTTTGCAGTACGGGCTGGTGATTGTGCTCTTGGGTGCCGCAGAACAGGCTACTTCCCTGATTACCGGGCTGTTACTGTTGAGGCTCACGGGCCCTCATGGTGGAGATCACAGTACCCGAATCAACAATGCACTCTTAAAGGATACACAAGTCAAAGCCTCTCATGGATAAACTGCACCTACATCCCCATCACCACCACCACCACCACCACCACCCCTACAACCACCACCACCACAACCACCATCACCATCATCGTTGTGTCGGCAATGATAGGTGTTGGTATTCTTGTTCTTGTGGCGGTGATGTAGCGTTTCCGGCAGCGAAGGATATCCAAAGAAGGTAAATCTCTCTCGCAAGTTGTGTGTGTGTGTGTGTGTGTGAGAGAGAGAGAGAGAGAGAGAGAGAGAGAGAGAGAGAGAGAGAGAGAGAGAGAGAGAGAGAGAGAGAGAGAGAGAGAGAGAGAGAGAGAAAGGAGGAAAAAGAGAGGAGGAGACAAACGAAAAGTGTGTGAGGGAGGGAAAAGGAGGAGGAGGACGGGCGGGAGAGGAGACGAGAAGAGAGAATAAAGAGGAGATGGAGAGAAAAGCAGGAGGAAGGGAGACGTGGGATGAAGGGAGAGAAGAGAACGAGCCATTAACACAGGGAGAGGAGAATGGAAGACAGGAGGGAAGGGAAGGAAGGAGAGATGCAGAGAAAGGGAAAGGGAAGGAGCAAAGGAGTGGAGAAGAAGAGAAGAGAAGAAAATAAGAGAAATGAAGAGAGGATGAAGGAGAGGGAGAGAGACGAACGACTCGGACGGATGAAGAGAAAGGAGAAGGGGAGGAAGGTGGGAGGGAGATGAAGGGGAGAGGAGGAAACAGCGATCAAGGAGAGACAAGTGAGGGAGATGAAAACAAAAGTGACGGGACGAAGAGCGAGAAGACAGAGAGGAAAGGAAGAAGACAGGAAGACGGGGAGGAGGGAGGCAAGAACAGAAGAAGGGAAGAAGGAAGGGAAAGGAGAACAGGGAAGAAAAGAGGAAAAATAGGCTGAAAATAGGGAAGACATGAATACGGAGGATGAAAAGATGAACAGGTGGTAGTGGATGGTGGAGGAGAGTGGGAGGGAGGAGGGATGGAGAGGTGAAGAGAGAGAGGCGAGAGGGGAAGGAAGGGACGAGAGGGGAAAGGAGGAAGGGGGAAAAGGAGAAGGGAGAAAGGAAAATAGGTTCATTACGGAGTTTATGGTAAGGAGAAGTAAGGCGGGGAGGGAAGGAGGGAAAGAGGGAAGATAGGAAGGAGGGAGGGAAAGAGGGAAGATAGGAAGGAGGGAGGGAGGGAAGGAAGGAGAAAAGATAGGCAGGAGGGAAGTAAGGACGGAAGGAGGGAGGGAGGGAAGGAGAGATAGGGAGGGAAGGAAGGAGAAAAGATAAGGAGGAGGGAAGGAAGGAGGGAAGGAGGGAGGGAGGGAAAGAGGGAAGATAGGGAGGAGGGAAGGAAAGAAGGAAGGAGGGAGGGAGGGAGGGAAGGAGAGATAGGGAGGGAAAGTAGAAAAGATAGGGAGGAGCAAAGGAAGGAGGGAAGGAGGGAGGGAGGGAAGGAAACATGGAAACATGGAAACATGGAAATGCAGGCAACAGAAAGCCTATTGGCTCATTACGAGGTCGCCCGCTTGGGTGATTTAATCTGCTCGACCGCCACTTGGGGCTTGGTGAGCAGATGAAAGCACCTCGATATTGAGGAGCAGATGGAAGCCCCTCGTTATTCAGTTTACTCCTGACGCAGCGAAATGACGGTCGATTCTATATTTGAAGGAGTTGATGGTATTCGCATTTACTACTTCTGAGGGAAGATTGTTCCAGTGGCGGATGACTCGGTTTGAAAAGAAACTCCTTCCAATGTCTGTGTTACATCGACTCGACTGAATGGGTAAACCGTTATTTCTAGTTCTTGAGTTGGTTTGCAGTTCAAAGAATTTGGAGTAATCGACGTTATTGAACTTTTTTAGATACTTGAAGACTTGAATCATGTCCCCTCGTAGGCGTCTTTTCTCCAATGTAAAGAGATTGAGTCGCTTGAGTCGTTCCTCGTACGGTTGAGCCCTGAAGGTTGGAATCATCTTTGTGGCGCGTCGTTGAATCCTTTCCAGTAAAGCAATGTCCTTTCTGTAATTGGGAGACCAGAACTGCACTGCATACTCGAGGTGCGGTCTTACCATGGAATTATACAAGGATAGCATCACGTCTGGTGTTTTACACTCGAAGTTCCTCGCTATGAACCCGAGCATAATGTTGGCCTTGTTGTATGCATTTTTACAGTGATTCGCGTGTTTCAGGTCACTGCTGATAGTGACTCCAAGATCCTTTTCCTCCTGCATCGCTTGCAGAGGTCTCCCATTCATGATGTATGTGTGGTTACTATTTTGGGACCCAATGTGCATGACTTTGCATTTGTCAACATTAAAAGACATTTGCCATTTTTCCGACCATTCGATAATGTGATTGAGGTCTTTCTGAATGATTTCGAAGTCGGTCTTTGTGAGGGCATCTCCACCCACCTTGGTGTCATCTGCAAATTTCGATATTGTGGATTTCAGTCCTGATTCTAGGTCATTGATATATATGATAAAGAGGATGGGTCCCAGCACTGACCCTTGAGGCACTCCACTAGTGACTGGTAGCCAACCGGAAGGCTGTCCGTTGAGTAGTACTCGTTGTTTTCTGTCGGTGAGCCAATCTCTTATCCACGCGATCAGATTGGCTCCGATGCCCGCCGAGTGCAGTTTCTTAAGGAGTCGCTCGTGCGGTACCTTGTCGAAGGCTTTCTGAAAGTCCAGGTATATAACATCACTGGGGATGTGGGCATCCCAGTTCTTATATATACCTTGGAAGAAGTCTAATAAATTCGTTAGGCAGGAGCGCTTGTTTCTGAAGCCATGCTGGGTGTCGGAGATTACATTATTGTTTTCTAGAAACTTAACAAGTTTATCTCTAATAATCTTTTCGAGTATTTTTCCTGCCACTGATGTCAAACTTATGGGCCTGTAGTTTAATGCAACGCTTTTGTCTCCTTTTGAAAATCGGTGTTACGTTCGCCATCTTCCAGTCTTCCGGGACCTTGTTTAGTTGAACTGACCGGTTGAATATGGTAGTGAGTGGTTGAAGTATTTGTTGTTTAAGCTCTTTTAATAACCGCGGGGACAAACTGTCGGGTCCCGTTGACTTGTTCGTGTCGAGTTTGTCCAAGTACTTTTTTACTTCTTGGTCTCATATTGAGTCAATTTCCAGCGGCGTGATCTCACTCGGCGGGCAGGGCTCTCGGAATGGTTTCGATGTCCTCGACTGTGAATACGGATGCGAAGTTACTGTTGAGGATTCTGGCCATCTGTTTACTGTCCTGAGTTACAGATCCAGTCTCGTCTGTCAGGGGACCAATATTGATTTTACTTTCTTTTTCGATCTTATGTACGTGAAGAATTTCTTGGAGTTAGTTTTGATTTCGCGCGCTATTTGCTTTTCATAGTTGCGTTTGCTACTCGAATAAGGCTGCGACAAGCTCTGAGGCTGTTGTGGTACTGTGTGCTGGCTTCGGCCGTAGCATTCTCTTTCATCAAATTATAATTCCTTTTTTAGGTTTACTGCTTTTTATTTCTCTGGTCATCCACGGTGGATCTACAGCCCCATTTACTCGCCTGGATTTCGTAGGCACTGTAGCCTTCTCTAGTTGCAACAGCTTATCTTTGAAGACGTTCCACGCGTTGTCGATTGTATTGTCGGTGATGCCAAGTTGGTCCCAGGTCGTAGGGGAAGCAGTGCACGGGCTAAGTTGAAATTTCCTTTTGTAATCTGGTATCACTGATGGATTATCTACGAGTTTGTGACATATGTTGATATTAAAACGGATTAAGTGGTGATCGCACCATTAAGTTTCTCACCAACTGTACAGTCGCGAATGAGGTCAGGGTCGCTTACTAATACCAGATCCAGCAGATTGTTTTCTCTTGTTGGTTGAGTTACAACTTGAGTGAGGAACGAATCCTCCACCATTTCTAAAAAGCCTGTTACCCTCTTGATCTCCAGTCATCAGTCCCCAGTCAATGTTAGGCAATTAAAGTCCCCGATTATAATTGCTTCCTTGCTTTGTGTTAGAGAGTGAATCTCTTCGTAGAGGGCAGTGTCATCGGCTGCCTGTTGTTTCGGAGGCCTGTATACGGTTGCAAGTGTTAGTTTCTTGTTATTTGCGGTTATTTCCACATAGACAGAATCGTATTTCTCTGCGTCCTGTTTGTCTATTTTATGGCAGGAGTGTACTTTTTACGTAGCAAACTACTCCTCCTCCTTTCTTGTGCTTTCGACTTTGTGGAAGCTTTCGTACCCAAGGGAATGACATTGGATTCTAGATGGGTAGAGTTGGCCCAAGTCTCTGTGATGGCTACCACATCTGGTTTCTCTGTTGCAATATACGCCCTAATTTCGTCCTTTTGGGTATTAAACTACGTGCATTTGTGTACATGATAGAAATGTGGCCGTGACGAGTTGTACCAGTTCGCTTGTCGGAGGCGTGGTTAGTTACACAGTTTCTTGTAAGTCGCACTGACGCTACGGGTTGGTTGATCAAGGGCTGCCTTTGCCCCGTCCTCGCGCGCCGTTTTTGAAAGGCTTTTCGAAAAGCTTTTCACTGCCTCGTCCAGAAGCCTCCCGAAACGCGCCGATCCAACCTCATTCAGATGTAGTCCATCGTTCCAAAACAAGTCTGGGCGCTCAAGGAAGTGGTGCCAGGCGTTTGTAAACGCCACGCCTTCGTCGTCACAAATTTCCTTCAGACTAGTATTGATGTTGCTCGCTTTGCTGTTGAAGCCGGCGTAAGCGCTGATTCTGGGTAGAATTCCAGAGACAATGACGTGAGGGGACTTGGTCTTGTAACGCCGAATGACCTGACGGTATTTTGATAGTAGGGCCTGAGTTTGAGTAGACTGAATGTCATTTGTCCCCGCGTGAATCAAATAGACTGTGTCTTCCTTCGCGAGTTCCGTGACAGCATCGACAGCTGAAGTAATGTCGTCCAGTTTGGCTCCCGGAATACAATAACGCCTCCGCGTCTCTGTATTCCTGCCGCAGAATTCCGTTAGTTGACCTCTAACCAGCGAGTCCCCTACAAGTCTAACAGATGTTTTCAGCTTGTCTGTGCCCCGAAACTGTGTCTGATCTACGCAGACCACAGCAGGAAGAATGGTCTTGCGGCGTCTAATGGATGAGTAGTGAGGAGTGGGAGTGTGGTGGCGACTGGACGTGGAGGCGTTAGGAGGGCTGGTAGAGGAGAGGGACAAGGGGGAAACAAGGGAAGATGAGGAAGAGGCGGAAGGGGTTGACTGCAGGGGAGCAGAGGAGGAGGATGTGGAGGATGTGGAGGAGGGGGCAGAGGCGGAGGAGGAGGAAGGGGAGGAAGGGGTTGACTGGGGAGGAGTAGAGGAGGAGGATGTTGAGGATGTGGAGGAGGGGACAGAGGCGGAGGAGGAGGGGCGGTAGGGGTTGACTGGGGAGGAGTAGGAGGAGGATGTGGAGGAGGAGGGGAAGAAATGTATGAGGAGGCAGCAGAGGCGGAGGAGGAGGAAGCGGACGAAGGGGTTGACGGGCGGGGAGTAGAGGAGGAGGATGTTGAGGATGTGGAGGAGGGGGCAGAGTTGGAGGAGGAGGAAGGGGCGGAAGAGAAGAGTGAGGAATAGTAAGGGGAGGAGGAAGAGTAGGTGGTGGAGATGCTAGGATGGGTGGGGGAGGGGGCTGGGGTGATGGCGGTGCTGGTGGTGGAGGGTGAAGAGGGAGAAGAAGAAGACGAAGAAGAAGAAGAAGAAGAAGAAGAAGAAGAAGAAGAAGGGAGTTGAGGGGGTGACGTCACGATGTCCCAGAGTAACGCATTGGAGCGTTGTAGATCCTCGTTGGTTGGTTGTAGTGCCTGAATACGTAAGTAAGACACAGTACCTACACATCCGCGTTGGTTGGGTTGGAAATCATATTTCTTTATTTCTTGACAACAATACAGCAATTGATTATGTTGGACGGCATTTTATTTTTTTTTTTTTTTTTTATTGCGCTGGTTTGGGGTAATGAATCGCGCATATTTTCTTTCATAACAATTACAATTGAAATAGTTGACGGCATGATTTTTTTTTATTTTTTTGTTTATGCAAGATCGCGTCTGGTTTGGTGAAATGAATCGCGCATGTTTATTTCAATTACAGCAATTGAAATAGTTGGACGGCAGATTATTTTTATTTTTTTTATTTACTGTTGCAAGACGATATATCGGTGAGCTTTACAGTTAAGATGAATTTTTATCAACACCTGGAGGGAGGCGGCTTTAAATCGGTCGAGTCACGCGGGAGAGTTTGAGGTGGCGTCTATGAGGGCCCACACGTGTTTTCCTCCGGGATTAAAATTCTCTGGGGATTAAACTTTTCCTCCTTTCAAAACAGGTGTGCTGGTATACGGGTCAAGCTTGTACTTCTACGTTAGTGACAGATTTTCTACGTTAGTTAGACACAAGAAGCCTGTCTTTCACTGGGTGCTGTGTTAGGTCGTTGTAATCCTACTGAGGAAAGACAGGAAACACAAAAAAAGTCGATTAATAACTTAACCGCTCGTGGCTGTAGCAGGGAAGTCCTCTCACTGTAAGGTAATCCTCGCAACACTTCAAACACTAGTTAGACGCGTCACAGCACTGAGTTAGACGTTAATTAATTAGGTTGAGTTGCTAAATAAGACAAGTAAACAAGCACAGGCCTAATTTAGTAACAATTAGTTAGTCGTTAATTAAAAACGTGGATGAACGGATTTCAAAAGTTGTGACGTTAAAATGTAACACACGGAGTCGATTTACACACACGGAGTCGATTTACATACAAAATAACAAGTGTCGTTTCACCAGACGAGGCGAAAAGCAAGGTTAAGGTTTGATGCCGGTAGGGCAGCGAGGTCAACGTCCGTCCCTTTGAGGAGGTCAGGCGAGACTGAGGAGGTCAGGCGAGACTGGGAGATAGGGAGGGAAGGAGGAGAGATAGGGAGGGAAGGAAATAGCAAAGATAGGGAGGAGGGAGGGAAGGAGGGAAGAAGGGAGGGAGGGAAGGAGGAGAGATAGGAACACAAAGGAACACAAAGAAACAAAAAGAAAGAACAAACAACAGCAGACCTGCTGGTCCTTAAGAGGCTGTTTGTGACAAGCTACACTAACTATCTAATCAAAGGTGGAAGATGAAGGACAGCAAAGGCGAAGGCTCCTCCCCACTCTCTCTCTCTCTCTCTCTCTCTCTCTCTCTCTCTCTCTCTCTCTCTCTCTCTCTCTCTCTCTCTCTCTCTCTCTCTCTCTCTCTCTCTCCCCTTCGTGACGGTCGTCGCTGTCATGGCGGTAATGGTCACGCATTCTTCCCGCAGTGCCCCGCGTGCCGCCGCGGCGTGGACTGGCCATCTCCTGGCGCGTCGGTGGCGAGGCAGCGATCGGCGACAGCCGCGTGGAGCCGCCCACGGGCCCCACCGTGCACCCGCGCGTGGCGCCGCGGCAGCAGGAGCCCGACTACCTGTACTTCGGCGACGACGAGGAGCACATCTACGACGAGTTCCCCGACCCTCTAATCCACCAGGAGATCCCTGGGCCTCCAATCTACGAGGAGATCCCCGGGCCTCCAATCTACGAGAATATCTCCGAGCATCCACGCAGCCACGAGGCCGAAAACTTAGACTCCGATGATAGTGCTTACCTCACCCCGAGGCGAGCACCCCCGGGCACACCCTCAGGGCATCCACCCAGCCACGAGGCCGAATACTTAGACTCCGATGATGTTGCTTACCTCACCCCGAGGCGAGCCCCCCCGGGCACACCCTCAATGATCACAGAGGGCTGAGGGCGTGCGTGAGACCCCGCTCCCGACGCACGGGGACACGGCTGCTGCCGCTCCCAGGCCAGCACGCGACACAGGGGTAAGCACTGCAGGATGAGGGCAACTAGGCGGCAGCACCGTGCCCTCCAGAAGAGCAGGGGGCAGCACCGTGCCCTCCAGACGAGCAGGGGGCAGCACCGTGCCCTCCAGACGAGCAGGGGGCAGCACCGTGCCCTCCAGACAAGCAGGCGGCAGCACCTTGCCCTCCAGACGAGCAGGGGGCAGCACCGTGCCCTCCAGACGAGCAGGGGGCAGCTCCGGGCCCTCCAGACAAGCAGGGGGCAGCACTGTGCCCTCCAGACAAGCAGGGGGCAGCACCGTGCCCTCAAGACAAGCAGGGGGCAGCACCGTGTCACACACACACACACACACACACACACACACACACAAGTACATTTTCCTGGACCGTAAATTTTCCAAACGGCTCCAATCACTAATTCACATTTTATTCTTATGTTCTTTATTTGTTTGTTGTTTATAGTGATGGCGCGAAGGAGGAGGAAGAGGAGGAGGAGGAAGAGGAGAAGGAAGAGGAAGGAAAAGAGGAGGAGGAGAAGGAAGAGGAAGAGAAGGGGGAGGAGGTGGAAAGGAGGAGTGACCATGCATTATATTTTTAAGCGAGTTTTGTTGTTTCAATAATTTATTTTAGTTTTTTTAGTTTTTTACTTTACCTTTTCACTTTTTTTGCTTCATATTTGTGCTGCCACTGTTCACTTTCAGCCTGCTGCATGTTTCCCTCCATGATCATTCCTGCCAAGTGTTAGTCTTCTTAGTGGATCTTTTCTTAATTCAGTCAGCTTTATTTTTTTTGTTGTTGTTTGAGTGCGATGATTTTCTTTTGGCTTACACCCGTCCTACGTGTGTCACGATGTTAAAACTTCACGACGGCATTGTTCGCCACACACTCCAGTGAGCCTGTTACACGTTTCCTACAGATGTCACGATGTTAAAACTTCACGACAGCATTGTTCGCCACACACTCCAGTGAGCCTGTTACACGTTTCCTACAGATGTCACGATGTTAAAATTTCATTATAAATAAATTTGTTATATTCTCTAACTTGTATGTTATTTGATTACCCTACTATGCTAAAACTTCGCTATAAATAAGTTCGCTATACACTCTATCTAGTTCAGCACTTCCCAACCTGGGGGAAATTTACCCCTGGGAGGAAATTTCATGATTCTAGGGGGGAATTTTAACACGAAGGAAATATAAATTACTGGCAATTTGACGGCGGAAACTATTGACTTTTTTACAGCAGAGGAGTCAGTTCAAGGCCATAAAAAAGGTAAAAAATGTTAAAAAAAACGCTACTCACTGCTCCTAAAAAGAGTTAGAGAAGTGGCCGAAAGAGAGGTCAATTTTGGGAGGAGAGGTGTCCTAATACCCTCCTCTTGAAAGAGCTCAAGTCGTAGGCAGAAGGAAATGCAGATGAAGAAAGATTGTTCCAGAGTTTACCAGCGTGAGGGATGAAAGAGTGAAGATGCTGGTTAACTCTTGCGTAAGGGATTTGGATGCTGGTTAACTCTTGCGTAAGGGATTTGGACAGTAAAGGGATGAGCTTGAATAGAAAGTCGTGTGTGGCGAGGCCGCGGGAGGGGGGAGGCATGCAGTTAGCAAGTTCAGAAGAGCAGTCAGCATGAAAATATCGATAGAAGATAGAAAGAGAGGCAACATGGCGGCGGAATTTAAGAGGTAGAAGACTATCAGTAGGAGGAGGAGAGCTGATGAGACGAAGAGCCTTAGACTCCACTCTGTCCAAGAGAGCTGTGTGAGTGAAGCCCCCCCACACGTGAGATGCATACTCCATACGAGGGCGGACAAGGCCCGTGCGGGGGAGAAGAACTGGCGGAGACGGTACAGAACTGATTGATTTGTGTTATTAAGTAAATATTGTGTTTGGCTACTATTTATTTACTATATTACTTGCGTTATTAAGCACGTAAATTTCGTGTTTTGGCTACTTTTTTCCTCGTCCACATGAGCGGGGAAATCCGGGGGTTGAAGTTGATGAAGGGGAAACGACAGAAAAAGGGTTGGGAACCACTGCTTCAGTTAGTCTGTTACATCTTTCCTACATATGTCACTAAGATTAAAACTTCGCTATAATAATGTTCGCCATACTCTCTAGTTAGTAGTAGTAGTAGTAGTAGTAGTAGTAGTAGTAGTAATGATAGTAGTAGTAGTAGTAGTAGTAGTAGTAGTAGTAGTAGTAGTAATGATAGTAGTAGTAATGATAGTAGTTGTAGTAGTAGTAGTAGTAGTAGTAGTAGTAGTAGTAGCAGTGGAAAAGTGAAAGTGTTAAAATCATCTGAGGGAACAACACAAGGTGACCCAATAGCCATGGCTATGTACGCCCTGGGCCTATCAGTCCTCCAAAATGAAATCGCGTTCGCAGAAACACGGGTGAAACAGGTGGCTTATACGGATGACCTCTCAGGTGCTGGTAAAATCTCAGACTTAAAAGGGTGGTGGGACACTGTGAACACTGCCGGCCCTGAGATAGGATACATCCCTAACGCCACCAAGTCTGTCCTTATTGTCAAACCTGAACATTATGACCATGCCGCAGAAACTTTTAGAGGAAGTGGCGTTATTGTGACAAAAGACGGACAACGACACTTAGGTGCAGTGATCGGGACAGAGGTATATAAGAAGGGGTACGTGGGAGACAAAGTAGCTGAATGGGTGAAGGAAATAGAAGCTTTGTCTGCCATTGCCAAGACTGAGCCACACGCTGCCTATTCAGCGTACACCCACGGCATCCAACATCGGTGAACGTTCCTGATGCGCACACTCCCCGGCATCAGTCCACTCCTCCGACCACTGGAAAATGCCGTCAAGAATGTATTTTTGCCGGCCCTAGTGAAATCTCATGCTTTGGGGGAGGACGAGAGGGATATGCTAGCACTTCCCCCAAGACTGGGTGGGATGGGGATCACCAACCCTGAGAAGCTGGCTGATAAGGAGAACCAAAACTCCATCAGCCTTACCAGGTCACTCATCAACAGGATCATCGCTCAGGAGGCAGAGGGCGAGATAGACCAAACAGAAATAAGAGATATTAAAAGAAAAATCTCGGAAGAAAGGCAACAGGCCCAAAAAGACGAGCTGGACCGTCTTACACATCACCTGTCCACAGAAATGGGTAGAAAAATACACACAGCACAGGAGGCAGGCGCCTCTAACTGGCTAACGTCATTACCAATCAGAGCAAAGGGCTTCAGCCTCAACAAACAAGAATTTGTCGACGCCATTGCTCTGAGATATGGCTGGCCGATTGAGGACTACCTGATCTCTGTGCATGTGGATAACCAAAAGATGTCAACCACACTATGACATGTAAAAAGGAGGCTTCGTCTGTATTCGACACGATGAAGTGAGGATCTGACAGCCAGCATGCTCAGGAGGTATGCCAAGACGTCACTACCGAGCCGGCACTGCTTCCCCTGGACGGCGAACACCTTCGATACAGGACGGCCAATACCTCACAGGAGGCACGGGTTGATGTAAGTGCCCGCGGATTCTGGGTGCGCGGACAGCGGGCGTTCATGGACATCCGCATATTCGACCCGATGGCTGCCTGTCACCGTGAGCTGCCCCTGCAAGCCGCCCACCACAGGAACGAGCAGGAAAAGACAAGGGCATACGGTGAAAGAATCCAACATGTGGATCAGGGCAGCTTCACCCTCCTCGTCTTCACCACATCCGGCGGGATGGGTCCCAGGGCCCAATGCTCGCGGAACTAATCTCAGGAAAGAAGCATCAGCCAAGGAGTCACGTTATCGCCTGGATGAGGTGTCGCCTCGTTCTCCTGCTCAGGTCGGCAATACTAGGTCTAAGGGGCACCAGACACTCTGGCCCAAAAGCCACCAACATCTCCAATATGGACTATGAAGCCACAGTGGTGGAGAGTGACATTAGGGTGGGTCGGGAGTGACGTGAGTAGGGAAGGAAAGGGGGATCTAGACGTAATAGATGATGGGTGATTTAGTGTCAAGTAGTATTAGTGATATGGGTGGATGCCACAGTCATTAGCGAACATAGCTGGGGCTAATGACCTCCAAGCTATGGAGCCCTCCATGATTATGTGTCCGGAAAATAAACATGGGTGGAGGTATCATTTATGTAGTAGTAGTAGTATTTAAAAAAAAAAGTAGTAGTAGTAGTAGTAGTAGTAGTAGTAGTAGTAGTAGAAGTAGAAGTTGTAGTAGTAGTTGTAGTAGTAGTAGTAGTAGTAGTAGTAGAAGTAGTATAGGGATGAACTTGAGTAGAAAGTCGTGTGTGGCGAGGCCGCGGGAGGGGGGGAGGCATGCAGTTAGCAAGTTCAGAAGAGCAGTCAGCATGAAAATATCGATAGAAGATAGAAAGGCAACATGGCGGCGAAATTTAAGAGGTAGAAGACTATCAGTAAGAGGAGGAGAACAGATGAGACGAAGAGCCTTAGACTCCACTTTGTCCAGAAGAGCTGTGTGAGTGGAGCCCCCCCACACGTGAGATGCATATTCCATACGAGGGCGGACAAAGCCCCTGTAAATGGATAGCAACTGTGCGGGGGAGAAGAACTGGCGGAGACGGTACAGAACGCCCAGCCTCGAGAAATCTGATTTAGTAAGAGAAGAGATATGAACTTACCAGTTGAGATTTTGAGTTAAGGATAGACCGAGGATGTTTAGTGTTGAAGAAGGTGATAGCTGAGTGTTGTCAAAGAATAGGGGATAGTTGTTTGGAAGATTATGTCGAGTAGATAGGTGGAGAAACTGTGTTTATGAGGCGTTGAAGGACACCAAGTTCTTCTTGCCCCAATCGGAAATAATAGTAAGGTCTGAGGCTAAGCGTTCTGTTGCCTCTAGCCTTGAATTGTTAACTTCCTGTAGGGTTGGTCTTTTATTAAAAGAAGTTGAATAATGCGGAGTGGAGTCATCGGCGTAAGAATGAATAGGACAGTTCATCAATGAACAACAGAAAGAGAGTGGGAGATAGGACAGAACCCTGTGGGACACCACTACTAATAGGTTTAGGGGAGGAACAGTGACCGTCTACCACAGCAGAAATAGAACGGTCAGAGAGGAGACTTGAGATAAAGGTACAGAGAGAACGATAGAAAAACGTTAAGAGGGTAGTTTGGAGAGCAAAGATTTGTGCCAAACCCTATCAAAGGCTTTTGATATCTCCAGCGCAATAGCAAAGGTTTCACCGAAACGGCTAAGAGAGGATGACCAAGAATCAGTTAGGAAGGCAAGATCACCAGTAGAACGCCCCTTGCGGAACCCATACTGGCGATCAGATAGAAGGTCAGAAGTGGAAAGGTGCTTTTGAATCTTCCGGTTAAGGATTGATTCAAAAGTTTAGATAGACAAGAAAGTAAAGCTATAGGACGGTAGTTTGAGGGATTGGAGCGGTCACCCTTCTTAGGCACAGGCTGTATGAAGGCATACTTCTAGCAGGAAGGAAAGGAAGATGTTCGAAGGCTCTGGTACCTTTTGTGAGTTGCCTCTCTATCTTTGACAGCACGAGAACAAGCGTGATTTATTAGAGAAAGATCTTCCTCCTCCTCCTCCTTCTCCTCGTTCTCATCTTCACCCTACTCCTGCGTCTCCAGCTCTTCTTTTCTCTCATTTCCTCTCCTCCTCCTCCTCCTCCTCCTCCTCCTCCTCCTCCTCCTCTTCCTCTTCCTCTTCCTCCTCCTCCTCCACCTCCTTCTCCTCCTTCTCCTCCTCCTCCTCCCCTCCTACTCCTCATACTGGCCAGGAGGGGGAGGCTGGGGAGGGGAGGAGAGAGAGAGAGAGAGAGAGAGAGAGAGAGAGAGAGAGAGAGAGAGAGAGAGAGAGAGAGAGAGAGAGAGAGAAATTGATTAGCTTGACAAGTGTTAGTAAAGTCTCCGGAAGTGACATCCAAATTTCACTATTCCATTATTATACGATTGATTAAGGAAGAGGAGGAGGAAGAGGCGGAAGAGGAGGAGGAGGAGGAGGAGGAGGAGGAGAAGTAGAAGGAGGAGGAAGAGGACGTAGAGTCATAACTTCGTATCACATACACTCAGACTTATATGATCTCCTATATGTCCTTCTTTTCTTAACTTCTCTCTCTCTCTCTCTCTCTCTCTCTCTCTCTCTCTCTCTCTCTCTCTCTCTCTCTCTCTCTCTCTCTCTCTCTCTCTCTCTCTCTCTCTCTCTCTCTCTCTCTGCTTTCTTTCTTCTCTTTGGTATTTTCTATTTTTTCCCTTCTTTTGTTAACCTTTTATTCTTCTTCTTTAATTTAATCTTGTTATTGTTGTTGTACTTGGTCCCTTGTTCTTCTTCTTTTTCCTTTGTATTCCTTTTCTTCTTTCTTCCCTTTCGTGTCCATCCTTCTCTGATCATTTCCCTTCCTTTCGTGTCCATCCTTCCCTGATCATTTCCCTTCCTTTCGTGTCCATCATTCACTTATCATTTCCCTTACTTTCGTGTCAATTCTTCCCTGATCATTTCCCTTCCTTTCGTGTCCATCCTTCTCTGATCATTTCCCTTCCTTTCGTGTCTATCCTTCTCTGATCATTTCCCTTCCTTTCGTGTCCATCCTTCTCTGATCATTTCCCTTCCTTTCGTGTCTATCCTTCTCTGATCATTTCCCTTCCTTTCGTGTCCATCCTTCTCTGATCATTTCCCTTCCTTTCGTGTCCATTCTTCTCTGATCATTTCCTTTCCTTTCGTGTCCATCCTTCTCTGATCATTTCCCTTCCTTTCGTGTCTATCCTTCTCTGATCATTTCCCTTCCTTTCGTGTCCATCCTTCTCTGATCATTTCCCTTCCTTTCGTGTCCATCCTTCTCTGATCATTTCCCTTCCTTTCGTGTCTATCCTTCTCTGATCATTTCCTTCCTTTCGTGTCCATCCTTCTGATCATTTCCTTCCTTTCGTGTCCATTCTTCTCTGATCATTTCCTTCCTTTCGTGTCCATCCTTCTCTGATCATTTCCCTTCCTTTCGTGTCCATTCTTCTCTGATCATTTCCCTTCCTTCCGTCGGCTGCAAAGGAGACAAAAAGCCGCATTTTCAAGCGTCTCGGCGCCTCACTTCGCCTGTTTGTAAAGCCTCTATTGGAAGGTGCTGAGACTTTCCAGCATGGACTGTTCTGTGATCCTCGCGATAGTTTTACTCAGCTTCTGCACCTTGAACAGAGAAAGTCACCCGTGAGCTCCCGGTTGATGTTCTCTGTGGCGCTGAGTAACAGTCGTACTTTGAGCCCGGAGTAAGTTGTGTCGAGGCGTCAAGTAGTACACAGCAAGTCACGCACGAAACATCCTGTCCCAGATCTGGAAACTGTAGGAAAATTATATAAATGGCGCTCAGTATATAATCACAAGCACAGCCATTTCTCCCCAGTGTCTCTCTCGTCCTGCCGGGAGTGGTCGCTGCTCGCTGAATTGCGTCTCCAAGAAAAGGGAGACCAAGAGTCGCTGCGAAGATACGAGAGTGAACGCCTCAGCAGTCTTTAGAAGCTCTACACTCAAGACTCAACACTCTTCCCCTGCACACACACACACACACACACACACACACACACACACACACACACACACACACACACACACACACACACACACACACGGTGAGCCACGATGAAGGCCAGGCTGCCCTTACTCTTGGTGTTTATTGAATCATCGTTGCTTGCGGCCGGAAATTCCTTCAGACCATACTGGAACCCACACTGCCCTGCCCAAATTACCATATCGGGGGATGAGGAATGGAAGAACGTTACCACCGAGAAATATAACAGGGGCACCTGGAGCACCACCTTATACGTGCACCCCGATCTAGGGTTCAAAGGCATCAGGCTCGTGGCGGCGGGCGATGGCAGGCTGAGTGACGCCTGGTTCACGCTGGACGCCACTTGCTTCCCTGGGGACGCACAGTGGTGGGAGTTGTGGGTATGTGTGTGGAACTATGGCAGCATCAATGGCTACGGTCTTTGGTTTACAGTATGGGCTGGTGATTGTGCTTTTTGGTGCCGCAGAACAGACTACTTCCCTGATTACCGGGCTGTTACTGTTGAGGCTCACGGGCCCTCAAGGTGGAGATCACAGTACCCGAATCGACCATGCACTTTTAAAGGATACAAAAGTCAAAGCCTCTCATGGATAAACTGCACCTACATCCCCATCACCACCACCACCACCACCATCACCACCACCACCCCTACAACCACCACCACCACCCCTACAACCACCACCCCACCATCACCATCATCTACAACCACCATCACCATCATCGTTGTGTCGGCAATGATAGGTGTTGGTGTTCTTGTTCTTGTCGCGGTGTATGGCGTTTCCGGCAGCAAGGATATCAAAATAAGGTAAAAAACTCTCTCTCTCTCTCTCTCTCTCTCTCTCTCTCTCTCTCTCTCTCTCTCTCTCTCTCTCTCTCTCTCTCTCTCTCTCTCTCTCTCTCTCTCTCTCTCTCTCTCTCTCTCTCTCTCTCTCTTTACAGCAGAGGAAGCAGATCAAGGGAAAAAATGAAAAAAATCCAGCTAAGCAATGCTATTACAGTAGTGTGTGTGTGTGTGTGTGTGTGTGAAAGAAAGAGAAAAAAAGTTAAATGCAATAATAATAATAATGGTAGTAGTAGTAGTATTAGCAATGTAGTAGTAGTAGTAGTAGTAGTGAGTAAAAAATGTAAGTAGTAGTAGTAGTAGTAGTAGTAGTTGTAAAGTAGTAATAAAGTAGTAGTAGTAGTTGTAAAGTAGTAGTAAAGTAGTAGTAGTAGTAGTAGTAGTAGTAGTAGTAGCGTTAGTAGTAGTAGTTGTAGTAGTAGTAGTAGTAGTAGTAGTAGTAGTAGTAGTAGTAGTAGTAGTAGTAAAATGTAGCAGTAGTAGTAGTAGTAATGGCGTAGTAGTAGTAGTAGTAGTGAAAATAAAAATGTATATTAATATTAGTAATAGTAGTAATATTAGTAGTAGTAGTAGTAGTAGTAGTCTGTTACTAAATACAAATGTTTAGTAAAAGTTAGTACAAATATCACGAAGATGGTTGTCATTACAAATATTGATGGGTAATTATTGAATTGCTTCAGAAAGGATATGAGAGAATATACTCTGACACCACAACGCAACTCTAATAGATGATAAAAAAAAAGTCCCGTAAAAGTAAAAAAAAAAGTATGTTGCTGTTGTTGCTGCTGTTGCTGTAGTATTAGTAGCTAGTAAGTAGTAGTAAGAAAATGTAGTAGTAGTAGTAGCAGTAGTAGTAGCAGTAATATAGTAGTAGGTAGTAAAAAGTAGTAGTAGAAGTTAGTAGGTAGCAGTAGTAGTAGTAGCAGAAGCAGTAGCAGTAGTAGCGTACTCCAGTAGTAGTAGTAGTAGTAAGGCAAAAAATGTAGTAGTAGTATAATAGTAGTAGTAATAACAGAATAGTATAATAGGTAATTACCAATATAGTAGCAGTAGTAAAGTAGCAGTATATGTGTAGTAGTAGTAGTGTAGTAGTAGTAGTAGTAGTAGTAGTAGTATGAGGACAGTTCCTGATGTTGCTCCGTTACTAAAACCTCTGGAAGATGCTATCAGAAACAGCTTCATACCGGCGATAGCAAATGGGAGATGTCCCAGTGACCAGGAGAGAAGATTGCTGGAGTTGCCGCCAAGAATGGGTGGGCTCGGCATCACCAACCCGCAAAATCTGGCTGAGTCTGAATTCAGGAACTCAATCCGAATCACAGCCTCCTTGACCGGATATCTTACCAATCAAAATGAAAGGGAGAAGACAACCCTCAAGATATTAGGTCACTAAGGAATGAAATCTCCAAAACAGAGAAAGGAAAACAGAGAGACACTCTGAGTGACCTAATGAGAGAACTCCCAGAAGACACAAGGAGGAGGACAGATATTGCACAGGAAGTGGGAGCTTCAAACTGGCTAACCACACTACCTATCAGGGCAAAAGGCTTCAACTTAAACAAAAAAGAATTTACTGATGCCCTTGCCCTCAGGTATGGCTGGCCAGTGGATGGGCTCCCAAACATGTGTAACTGTGGCTCACCCTTCAACCAAAATCATGCCATGACATGCAAGAGAGGAGGTTTCGTCTGCATGAGACATGATGAAGTAAGAGACGTAACAGCTCAGATGCTGAAAGAAGTCTGCCACGACGTGACTGTGGAACCCATGCTGCTCCCTCTGCAAGGCGAACACCTCGCCAGACGCACCGCTAATGTTTCGAACGAAGCACGAGTGGATGTTAGCGCCAGAGGGTTTTGGACTCGTGGACAAAGGGCATATTTTGACATAAGGATCTTTGATCCCATGTCCCATTGCCACAGAGACCTGACCCTTGATGCAGCCCACAGAAGAAACGAACAAGAGAAGAACAGAGCATATGAAGAAAGAATACAGAATGTGGACCAGGGCTCCTTCACCCCGGTAGTATTCACGACGGCAGGAGGGATGGGACCAAGGGCGCAGAGCTTCTACGCAAGACTCGCCGAAACACTGGCGGATAAGAAACAACAGCCAAGAAGCAGTGTGGTCGCCTGGATGAGATGCAGGCTGTCCTTCTCCCTCCTGAGGTCAGCCTTGGTCTGCCTGAGAGGAACCAGGTCACCTGCACCCAAAACGACCCGCATTGCTGACCTGGACTTTGAGGCGACGGTGGTTGATAGTCGTATCAACCACAAGCTCTGTTAGCTTAAAAATAAAATGTTTAGTAAAGTTTGTAATATTAAATAAAGATGGTTGTCGGCCACAGTCATTGGCGGGGTGGGGCCAATGAATTGCTTTGTGAAAGGATATGAGAAAATATACCGCTCACAACGCAACTCTAATAGATGGAGGCCCGTATTAAAAAAATTAAAAAAAAAAAGTAGTAGTAGTAGTAGTAGTAGTAGTAGTAGTAGTAGTAGTAGTGAAGTGGCTCAAGCGTCATGACGAGAGCGGAGATATGACCAACGTAAGTATAAGTTTTTTCACACACACACACACACACACACACACACACACACACACACACACACACACACAATACCTCTCTCTCTCTCTCTCTCTCTCTCTCTCTCTCTCTCTCTCTCTCTCTCTCTCTCTCTCTGAAGTACTAGTTGATGCAATGAATTGTTTAATTTTAATTATTTATGATATACTTTATATTATCAGCGAAACAGCCACGCCCTCTTGTCACTACTCCCAAGCAAGCTGCAATGATTGTGACGATGGCGGATGGTGGAGAACCCGTTACCAGCTCTGTGGAATAGGCGCACCTGACATTCCGTAGCCGATCCAGGATTCAGTACGTTTCCTAACTTGACGGCGGTAATCTTATAATTGTATTCCGCAAAGAATCTTTATGACCAAAAACTAAAATTATGGGTATTCTTTTTCTTGAACAAAACATTGAATAAACAACAGAATAATAATTTGATATACGATAACTGCGGCCAGAGGCGCGGCCCGGCATCAAAACAACATCTGCCCCTGGGTGGTACTGGCCGCGACCAGCCCAGCCCTTTGAAAGTTGAAACACTGTAGAAGAAGCTAAGCCAGCATAGCGGAAAGGGTAGGAAGAAGTTTAAAGGATTAGAGAATAAGATATTGAAATGGCTAGGAACGAGAGAAAGGAGCAGAACAACGAGTAGTAGATAATAAGGGGGCACGGCTTATTACCCCAATGTATGCCAGTGACACTATAATCTATACCCCAGTGATACCATAATGCACGCAAAAGAGGAGTTTCAATAGCAAGTCAGTGGGTATGAAGGTTAGGAAATGTAGCCAAGTATACAGCAAATAGACATGAGGTCTTTGGAAGGACATAGCATTCCAGGCTTATGTATGAGTTAAAATGCATGGTTGGGTAAATAAAGAACTAAAGATGGTATTTAACATAGTAGGTAGGATGGCCTTGGGAGCCAACAAATGTATGGCGGTTGATGATGGAGTTAGAAAAAAAAAGAGGTAGGTTGGAGTAATTTTGAAGAATAGGAAAGATTGGGTAAATATTTCCCTCTTTCTATTTTTCATTTTTCTAACCCAACCTATGAGGAGAGCTTCAACCCCACTTGAACCCTGACAATGTTTTCCCTACCAGTTTCTTCATTCGGTATTTTCAGTTTTTGACCCGAGAGCAAGCATCAGCCATGCAGTCAGAGGATATTGAAAAATGGACCGTCAGGGACTGCATGAAATTTTTACAAGCTCGTTCAGTGCCATGTTCAGGTTATCGAAAACCTCAGCTGATTGCATTAGTCAAGAAAGCCTTTGCACATCCTGAGCTTTTGACACAAATTGAACCTCTTAAAGAAAGCAATGGTTCGATATCTGAAAGAAAAAACAATACAAATTGATGGAAAAGAAGTAGTATTTGCAGATCCCCTCATGCTAACGGGCTGGAAGGATACCCTAACAAACCTACCACCTACAGCTAGTTTACAGGTTCTCTTGTATCTAATGAATAAGAGAGCATGGACTCAGGAGAGACTGAATGGTTTGGAAAATGAAAGGGGCTATCAGCTCCACAAAGATAATCACATTCAAAATGTCAAGTGCAAGGCTGATGGTGACTTCTTTTACATAAAAGCTGACTGCATCCGACAAACATCATTGAAGGAAACCCCATATGTCGTGTGGCTCCTGGCAACATCAAGGGGGTCCATTGAATCCAGTGGCTATCAGTGTACAGGGTGAGTGTTACTTAAAGTGTAGTCTGTCTTGTAACGAAAGCTGTAGTTTAACTGCTAATCGAGTTGACAAATTTGTTAACCAATATATGTTGTAAATTTCGATCAGCGAGTCATGGAAACTATTTTGTAACACTGACAGAGATGATGGTGGCTGCAAGCATGTCGTGGCTCTGCTGTTTTCTGTGTCGGAATTCATCTGCCATCAAACTTCCTCCTCCTCTGCACCAACATGCACCGACTTACCTTGCACCTGGTACAAGCCACGCAAGGTTACAGGTTCGGTTAAGCTAACTGATACTGATGCAAGGTATGTTTATTGTAATATGTTTTATTTTATGTACCTCCATCCTTATGAATTTGTTGTTTGCCTTATCCATCATGAATTATCACTGATGAAACTACATTCAAGGCTTGGAGTTCAAATAATGTTATTGCCTCCTCTATTCAATATTAAATAATTTTCACTGCATAACATGAGACCAAGCTTTTATGCACTTTTATTTCCTCAGTCTCATGTTTAAGTGATGGTTTGTCAGCATCTTACTGTGAATATAATTATAATGGATTATTATTATTATTATTATTATTATTATTATTATTATTATTATTATTATTATTATTATTATTATTATAGGACAAGAATGTCAGCCTCTCTGGAGAGTTCGTGGAACTCTATACCCCGTAAGGGTTCCAGAGGGGGAAACATTGGCCTTAGGAAAGAGCAAGTCACCTAATTAAAAACTGTTAACTCTGTTCTTAAATAATGGCAGGTTTTCAGCTTTAACCACATCATTTGGAAGCTGGTTCTGCAATTTAGTTATGCATGGAACAAAGCGTCTAGAAAATTGGGAAGTATTAACCTTTTCACGCACCAGAAGTTTAACAAGTTTATCTTTTCACTGCGACATCCGTCTAGGGCTCCCTAGGGGGCTTTGCGGAATGGCTGCGAAACATTTGATCGTGTTATCGAGCTCACCCACGAGTAATCTTTTTTCCTGGCATCACCCTCAATTGCTCATGCCAGACCAGTAGAAGGTGTAGCACCTTTACATATCTCGCCACTGCCAGGCCACCTCATCTCACAAAGTGCCACTATGCAGCAGAAATTGGTGCCTGGAACATGCAAAGAGGTAACATATATGTTGAAGGCACCATAGTTGGTTTGTTTCATTGGTGTAGTAGAATGACTATAATATTTCATTATTTGACAGGAGGGACAGGAGGTAATTTCAGCAGAGCAAGTTGTGACGCAGGAGGGGAGATAAGGGTATTGAGGCTGCTTCTATCTGCCACAAAACTCAACATTTTCTTGTGTTTGCCATTTATTATGTTTTTGTTGTACATTTATACATGTTTTCTTTATTTTTCTGTTGAAATATTTACGTTTTGCACGGAGGCGTCTTTAGCAACGAGCCCGCCATAAAGAAGAAGAAGAAGATAATAGTAGCCAGGATTTGCTAATACTTACACTCAAAGTTGACGAGGATAGCTTTTACTCTTAATAAATTGAAACTACTAACTTTGATAGTAACTTTAAGGGTAAAAGTTAATAGCTCGTGAGGATACGGGCCCTGGTCTCCTAATTGCAGAAAGGACATTGATTTACTGGAAAGGATTCAACGACGCGCTACGAAGATGATACCAACCTTAACCCTAGAACACTAACCTTAGAAAAAGTCACACCACTACTAACCATGGGTACATCATACCCGATTTTGAAAAAAAAAAAAAAATTAAATGTAAAGTTTTAATGGAATAAAGTTACATGAAGGGACTTCAAACTTTGTATCTTGACTTAACATTAAGAAGAACTGAAAAACGTATTGTTTTGGTATGAAAATCAGGTACTGAAAAATGTTACTAAAAATAGGAAAAATGTTCAAAAATTTCAAAAAAAAATTTTCATAAAAAAAATTATCATCCGATGGCTTCCAAACTTCTTGTATGGCCTCCCAGGTCCTGTGATCCACTGCACAGGTGATCACTAAAAAAGTACGTAAACAATATCCTAGGGACATGTACAACACCCTGTATCACCAACCATGGGTATGCCGCACCCGAATGTAGGCCTACAACAAAGGTGAGCAGAGAGAGCGAGACAACGTGACCTTCCCCTACACTGTCAAGCGGGCACATGAAGCTACTGAGGAGGTGGGTACCCTCAGAGCACCGGAACCATACACAATGGCAATGACAATGACGCTTCGGGTACCTCATACCCAGGGATCATCCGTGCGAGGAACGACTCGAGCGACTCAATCTCTTTACATTGGAGAAAAGACGCCTACGCGGGGATATAATTCAAGTCTTCTGAAAAAAATCAATAACGTCGATTACTCTAAATTCTTTGAACTGCAAACCAACCTAAGAAATAGAAATAACGGTTTACCCATTCAGTCTAGTCGATGTAACACAGACATCGGAAGGAGTTTCTTTTCAAAATGAGTCATCCGCCACTGGAACAATCTTCCTTCAGAAATAGTAAATGCGAATACCATCAACTTCGCTGCGTCGGGAGTAAAGTGAATATCGAGGTGCTTTCATCTGCTCCTCAATGTCGAGGTGCTTTCATCTGCTCCTCAATGTCGAGGTGCTTTCATCTGCTCCTCAACGTCGAGGTGCTTTCATCTGCTCCCCAGGCCCCAAGTGGCTGTCGAACAGATTAAATCACCAGAGCGGGCAACCTCGTAATGAGCCAATAGGCTTTCTCTTGCCTGCATTTCCATGTGTCCATGTGTCCATGTCTCGCCAACTGCATGGATTAGCAGGTCATCGCTAAGCCCATAAGCTGAGTGACGGCCGATACCACCTCTACCTGCACTCCCGCTATCAGATGCTACCTGACCCTTTTTGATCTGGGGTCGACCTGGGGCTTAACACCTCACCCGCCACCCAGAAGATGATACCGCCTCCTCCCACACCGCCTCACTGCACTCCACCACCTCACCCCCTTCCCTTGTTCTAGTTCATCACAACTTTCCGACAATGTAAACCACAGACCCCCTATACCCAATTCATATTGTAATTTTTCATTTTTTTTTTCAACATTGTATTTTTAATGTGTATATTTTCAGCTGAGCAGCAGCAATCGCTTGATACAATTATTGTTGTTATTATTATTATTATTATTATTATTATTATTATTATTATTATTATTACACACACACACACACACACACACACACACACACACACGGAAACACACACACACACACACACACACACACACACACACACACACACACAAACACACACACACACACACACACACACACACACACACACACACACACACACACACACACACACACACACACACACACACACACACACACACACATACACACATTTCCGGTCTTCGTTCTAATTTTCATTCTGTGGAACCCCATCTCTCTTCCTCTAAACCTAACCTAACCTCTTCCTCACCGAAACACAGGTTTCTGAGGCTGCTGACAGCAATTTCTACTCTGTTCCCTCCTACTAGGTCCTCCTATCAGGCGTCTCTTTTCCAACGTG
Organism: Eriocheir sinensis; assembly: GCF_024679095.1. Lineage (NCBI taxonomy): Eukaryota > Metazoa > Arthropoda > Malacostraca > Decapoda > Varunidae > Eriocheir > Eriocheir sinensis. The sequence continues at coordinate 61,088 of NW_026111704.1, forward strand.
AAAAGGTTGAGTCGCTCGAGAAGCCCTATGAAGAGCGACTCGAGCGACTCAACCTCTTCACGTTGGAAAAGAGACGCCATGATACAAGTCTTTAAGTACCTGAACAAGCCCGGCAACGTTGATCACTCCAAACTCTTCACGCTACAAACCAACCTGAGAACAAGAAACAACGGAAAAACAATTCAAGCAAAGCGATGCAATACCGACATCGGCAGAAGTTATTTCTCGAATAGAGTTGTTCGCCACTGGAACAGCCTTCCTGCAGAAGTGGTTAGCGCAGAGACCATCAACTCCTTCAAGAAACGCATTGATCGCCACTTTGCTGCATCGGGAGTGAACTGAACGTTCCCGTAGAGTAGATACACAAGTGCTTTAATCCTTCCCTGCAAGCCACTCCTATGGCAAACGGATTGATTGAATCACTGAACGCAGGCAGCCTAGTAATGAGCCAACAGGCTTTCTGCTGCCTGCTAGTCCATGATTCCATGTTTACTATCTCTATCCTAAATTTCAATCCAAAGCTGGATGTTGCGCCTACGTGCGCAACGACATCACTTGCTCTCGTGCCCACAACCTTGATTCTTCAGAATTTTCCACCATCTGGCTAAGACTTCATTGTCATTCTATTACTAAATACATATGTGCTGTTTATCTCTCACCTACCTCTAAAAACTATGTAAAATTCTTTCACTACTTTAACTCTAAATAGAAACACATCTTGACCCACTCTCTTTACGCTGAAATCTCCATCCAAGGATATTTCAATGTTCACCACCAGCTTTGGCTTTCATCCTCTTTCACTGACCAGCCTGGTGAACAAGCCTACAACTTTTCTATCCTCAGCGATCTAGAGCAGTTGGTCCAGCAACCTACACATATTCCCGACCGTCTTGGAGACAGGCCCAATATTCTAGACCTCTTCCTTATCTCAAACCCTTCTGTTTACTCTGTCAAACTATTATCTCCGTTGGGCTCCTCCGATCACAACCTTATTTATGTATCCTGTCCTATCGCTCCTGTACACCCTCTGGACCCACCGAAGAGGCGATGCTTCTGGCATTTTGCTTCAGCTCGGTCGGACGACCTGAGGATGTACTTTTCCGATTTCCCGTGGAATGATTATTGCTTCCAGGGCAGAGACCCCTCTGTGTGTGCTCAGCGCATCACAGAGGTGATTGTCTCTGGAATGGAGGCATACATTCCACGTACTTTCTCTACTCCACACGCTAAAAAGCCTTGGTTTAATCACGCTTGTTCTCGTGTTGTTAAAGACAGATAGGCAGCTCACAAAAGGTACCAGAGCTTTCGAACTAATGCTAACCATGAACTTTACATTTCTGCCCGGAATTGTGCCAAATCTATTCTCCGACTATCCAAAAACTCTTTCATTAATAGAAAATGCCAAAACCTTGCTTTATCTAACTCTTCCCGTGACTTCTGGCATCTAGCCAAAAACATCTCCTCCAACTTCACTTCTTTATCTTTCCCTCCACTCCTCAGCCCTGACGGCAACACTGCCGTCTCATCTATCTCTAAGGCTGAACTCCACTCTGGACGATTCTGGGCATATTCCTCCTACTCATCCCCCCTCTGACCCTTTTATGCCTATTAAAAAGATTCTTCAAAATCATGTTTTCTATGCCCTCTCTGGCTTCAATCCTCAGAAGGCTTATGGACCTGATGGAGCGCCTCCTATTGTCCTTAAAAACTGTGCCTCCGTGCTGTTACCCTGCCTGGTCAAACTTTTTCGCCTCTGCCTGTCAACATCTACCTTTCCCTCCTGCTGGAAGTATGCCTTCATACAGCCTGTCTAAGAAGGGTGACCGTTCCAATCCCTCAAACTACCGTCCTATAGCTTTACTTTCTTGTCTATCTAAAGCTTTAGAATCAATCTTTAACCGGAAGATTCAAAAGCACCTTTCCACCTCTGACCTTCTATCTGATCATCAGTATGGGTTCCGCAAGGGGCGTTCTACTGGTGATCTCCTTGCCTTCCTAACTGACTCTTGGTCATCCTCTCTTAGCCGTTTCGGTGAAACCTTTGCTATTGCGCTGGACATATCAAAAGCTTTTGATAGGATCTGGCACAAATTTTTGCTTTCCAAACTACCCTCCTACGGTTTATATCCTTCTCTCTGTACCTTTATCTCCAGTTTCTTTTCTGACCGTTCTATTTCTGCTGTGGTAGACGGTCACTGTTCTTCCCCTAAATCTATTTCCAGTGGTGTCCCACAGGGTTCTGTCCTATCTCCCACTCTCTTTCTGTTGTTCATTAATGATCTTTCCAAAACGAATTGTCCTATCCATTCTTACGCCGATGACTCCACTCTGCATTACTCAACTTCTTTTAATAGAAGACCCACCCGACAGGAACTTTACGATTCAAGGCTGGAGGCAACAGAACGCTTAGCCTCAGACCTTACTATTATTTCCGATTGGGGCAAGAGGAACCTGGTGTCCTTCAACGCCTCAAAAACAGTTTCTCCACCCATCCACTTCACACAATCTTCCAAACAACTACCCCCTATTCTTTAACAACACTCATCTATCACCTTCTTCAACACTAAATATCCTCGGTCTATCCTTAACTCAAAATCTCAACTAGAAACTTCATATCTCATCTCTTACTAAATCAGCTTCCTCGAGGCTGGGCGTTCTGTACCGTCTCCGCCAGTTCTTCTCCCCCGCACAGTTACTATCCATTTACAGGTCCTTGTCCGCCCTCGTATGGAGTATTTTTTTTTTTTTTTTTTTTACGTCGCAGCCTATAGCGCCGGTAGGCTTTTTCCCGGTGGGTCCTGATGGTCGGCCCAAGGCTTCTTCCCGGTAGGTCCTGATGGTCGGCCCAGCCCGTTCTGGCGCAGGCGAGTGTTTATAGTGGCGCCATCTTGCATTGGCTCATGCTGCCCTCCCGGAGCTCATCTTTGATCCTAGAATCTAGAGTCCGGGTTGATAGGTGGTCTTCTGGACAGCATGTGGGTAGTTTTAAGCCACTCGGCAGCGGCTGAAAAATCCCAGCTTGGTGGCACCGGGCGGGGATTGAACTCGCGTCCTCCTGAACGCGGTGGTGTTACTCTGTCGATTCAGCCACCGCCTCTCATCTCATGTGTGCGGGGGGGGGGGGGGCACTCACACAGCTTTCCTTGACAGATTGAAGTCAAAGGCTTCTCGTCTCATCAGCTCTCCTCCTCATACTGATAGTCTTCTACCTCTTAAATTCCGCCGCCATGTTGCCTCTCTTTCTATCTTCCATCGATATTTTCATGTTGACTGCTCTTCTGAACTTGCTAACTGCATGCCTCCCCCCTCCCGCGGCCCCGCTGCACACGACTTGCTACTCTTGCTCATCCCTATACTGTCCAAACCCCTTATACAAGAGTCAACCAGCATCTTCACTCTTTCATCCTTTACGCTGGTAAACTCTGGAACAATCTTCCTTCATCTGTATTTCCTCCTGCCTACGACTTGAACTTTTTGAAGAGGAGGGTATCAGGACACCTCTCCTCCCGAAATTGACATCTCTTTTGGCCTCCTTTGACCTCTGTTCAGGAACAGTAAGTAGCGGTTATTTTAATATTTTTCTTTACGCCCTTGAACTGTCTCCTTAGCTGTAAACACACACACACACACACACACACACACACACACACACACACACACACACACACACACACACACACACTTGACATCCCTCAATAAAAAAACTGGATGAAGTCATCACCACCATCAACACTACCAGTGTTGACGTAGCAGCCATAACCGAAGCCTGACAAATAGCCCTGGAACGTGCAACATCATGGGTTATCAAATTTTTCACCGCCTCAGGACAGGTAAAAGTGGTGGAGGATTAGTGTTGTCCTCCCTGTGGACCCCCCAGAGGGTGTGGAAGCCCTGTGGGCGAGGCTCATCCATCCCCCTCCCACCCCCGCCTCGTTGCCTCAATCATCATCTTCCTGGTCTACCACCTTCCTCGCGCCGCCACAGCCAACCAGCTCATCACTCACATCATCGACAACATGGATGACCTCCGCTCAAGATTCCCGTCTGCAAAAGTGGTAATATGTGGTGCTTTTAATCATCTCAACACCTGTGAATTAGAAGACCAGCTGAACCTCACTTAGGTAGTGGATTTTCCCACTCACGGGAGAAACACGCTTGACCTCATCCTTACCGACCTCACCTAGCACTATCTCCCCCTCCGCCATTCCCTCCGATGGGACGCAGCAACCACGCCTCCGCCGCTTACCACCTCACGCCCCACACGCACTGTTGCCAAGACCTACAGACCCGTGACGGACTCAGCAATGCGGCAGTTTGGTCAGTGGATCACACGGTACCCCTGGACTGAGGTGCTCACTGTTGAGGATGTTCACGACAAGTGGAATAACTACCAGCAAAGCATCACCACAGCACACCATCACTTCTTCCCAGAAAAATATCTGCGAATCCACCCATCAGATGCCCCTTGGATCACACCCATGATTAAGCGCCTCATGCAGCAACGCAACTCAGCATTCTTCATCAATCCCTCCCTCTTCAAGCATCTCCGGAACAAAGTTATACGGGAAAATTAACATACTATCCTAACAAGATACACAGGCTCAAGCAGGAAAACATCAGCAGTTAGTACTCCAAGATCCGAGACCTGTATGGATTAAACAAGACCACACACACCCGGGGTCACACCCGGGATGGGGGCCATCCCGGGTGTGACTCACCTGCCCGCCCCGGAAGCAGCTGAGGTCATTAACACTCACTTCGCCGATATCTGCCAGTCCCTCCCCAGCCTAGACCTCACCTCACTCCCCGCCTACCTACCCACACCTGCACCACTCCCTTTAGTTCTCGAGCACGATGTTGCCAACACACTACTCAAGCTCAAATCGAGACGCTCCACTACTTCAACTGACCTCCCTATCAAGCTTTACCAAGAATTCTCCATCATCAACGCCTCTCTTCATCAAAGTCAGTGTCCCGCAGCTTGGAATGCAGCCTACGTTACCCCCGTCCCGAAAACAAGCTCACCTCAGTCCCTTAGTGACTAGTCAAGGTCGAGCAAAACGGCGTATCGGAGAAGTGCTTTATTCCCTAGTGAGTGTTATGGAGGCCGGCACTCGACTGCCAGCTTGGTCAAGTATCTCTATATCAATGCCTCGGCTCGAATGGAGTTCGAGTTACAAACCTAGCAATCAACACATTAAGAACCCTTGTTACCATTATATACAATTAACCCTCACTCCCCACATCTCAAAAAAATTCAGTTATCACAATCGCTAACATAATGTACATCATATTCATCGTTGTCTTCATCCGTCTCGTCGGCGTACTGTTCCTTCCGCTCGGACTCATACTCAGCTCTGCTGGGATCGACTTGTAATCTTCCCGGAGGCTGTCTGTGTCGCGTCGACCGTCGAAGAGGTGTGCGCGTGCCGTTCCCTGCGTCCCTGAGGGGAGGTTGCGTGTGGGCGTAAGGGGCCTCCCAGGAGTAGGGTGTTGTCGGTGCTCTATCGAGCTCATCGTAGTGACGCACTTTCACTCGGCCCGTTGGTTCGTCCTCGGGGATGACGTGATAAGACCATTCTCCCCTCAACACCTTGATCACGCGGTGGCGGCGAGACAGGTAAGGGGCGATTTTCATGCCCCCCTTGAAGCATCGCTTTGCATTGGAAAGATTGTGGCGTGCGAGCTCTCCCACCTGGAAAGCTTCTCCTCCTCTCCGATACTTGCTGTTCCTTCTCCTTTGTGCCAGGGCGATCCTTTCCTTCGCTGTCCGCACCGCCCTCTGGATTTTCCTCGTTTTCTCTTGCACCAGTTTTCGCGCTGTCTCTGCATTACTCAGGTCTGGAATGTAACAATCGGGGTCACCATTATGCTGGGATCACACATCTGCGATCTCGCTTTGCGACGGTTGGCGATTTTGAAAATGCACGAAATCGTGGGAGCATTGCCATTGTCTCTGCGCGTTTGCCTCTGTTTCAACTCACAGCAACATGGCGAGGGAGGGTCACTCTCCTATACGCACACGAGGGCGACAGGCGAGGGGAAGTCGAGGTGAATCGTTCGTGAATGCGCGCGACTGTACGCAGAGGAGCCCACTTTTGAAAATAAAACCCGTTGCGACGGTTCGCAGGGCCTGGCGACTATGCGTGACCGCCCCTCGTCTAGCCGCTCGACGACGCTCGACGTCGCACGCATGGTCGAGAAAACGTAGAGGGCGTGTCGCTGTACGACCCATATAGGTGGACAACACTATTCACGCTCTCTCTTCCATCCATCCCCCACACACCACACATTATATATATATATATATATATATATATATATATATATATATATATATATATATATATATATATATATATATATATATATATATACACACACACACACACACACTAACTAACTAACTAACCCGAAATTAATCTTGGCACCCTGCGTATCCCGACGTTCTAACGCTAAGGTTATTATTTCGGCTGATCAACCTTATAGGTTTTCAAAATGGTAAAATAATCCCCATGTGGCAACGCCAATTACTTGTGTCGACTCAAATTTTATAGTCAGTTAGTAACGACCACCCAGTGCTTCAAGTAAGTAGTAGCCCGTGCTACCCTCCCTTGCTGTCGCTGATATTGCTTTATTGTTCCTTGCTTCTAATTCAGCAGTTCTTAACCTGGGGTCGTGATCTCCTGGGAACGAAGTAAGTTGTATTAAAGAATATTGGATTTTATTCGTAGTGTGTAAGGTTTTCTGCATGGTATACCGTATCTACAACTTCTGTAATAAATTGTGAGTGGAAAGAGTTTTACAATCTGTAATAAGTTGCTAACAAGCTAATGAAGTATTCAAGAAAAATACATTATAATTTTACTGTGTACTCTAGCTAATAATTTTACTGTGTACGCTAGCTTATAATTTTGCATTTTGTTAAACCAGACTATTATTTTGCTTTTAGGAATGCTATTCTATTATTTTGTTTTCATGAAGACTAGGTTATTATTTAGCAGTTAGGAATACTATTCTATTATTTTGCATTTATGAATCCTAGGGTATTATTTTGCATTTAGGAATACTATTCTATTATTTTCCATGCATAAATACTAAGCTATTATTTAGCAGTTAGGAATAATATGCTATTATCATAAATTCATGAATATTAGGCTATTATTTTGCAGGCGGGCAAGGTAGCGGCGTGTGGCAGGACAGTGTTGAGTGCGAGCGGTCGCTAGGGGTGGGCAGGTACTACCAGCTAAACGGTACGGTACCGGTACCAGATTGCTCGGTACCGGTACCAGTTGCTCGGATTTATTTATTGGATTTATTGATAATTCTTCATGTCCGATTTTTTTTTAGGTTGCTAATAAATATTGTTATTGTTATTAGACTATGATCGAGTACATCCATAATAACTATACATGCTATTTTTTTATCGAAAAAATAAATATTCACTTCATTCAGAGAGAGAGAGATCACCACTTAGTAAGTGGATATCTCGGTGATATGGGTAGTGGGTACTCGATCATAGTCTAATAACAATAACAATATATATTAGCGTTTTCTAAAGACTCGTGGGACTTACTAACTTTTAACCCAAGACTTCGTTTTCTTTTTACTTGCCACTGTTAAATTCGTACGACTCGTTAACTTTTAGAGAGAGAGAGAGAGAGAGATCATATTTATCCAATAAAGCATTAACGAAAAAAGAATTTGAATCCCTTGGCGAGAGTTTTTGGCTATAAAGAATTGCACGATGGATTATATAAGATGATTAAATATTGGAGGTGAGTAGGCGAGAGCGAGAGAGAGAGAGATCATATTTATCCAAAAAGCATTAACGAAAAAGTTTGAATCCTTGGCGAGAGTTTCTGGCTATAAAGAATTGCATGATGAATTATATAAGATGATTAAATATTGGAGGTGTAGCAGAGAGAGAGAGAGAGAGAGAGAGAGAGAGAGAGAGATCACCACTTAGTGAGTGGATATCTCGGTGATATGGGTAGTGGGTACTCGATCATAGTCTAATAACAATAACAATATTTATTAGCAACCTAAAAAAGAAAAAGAATCGGACATGAAAAATTATCCAGTAACTACAATAAATAAATAAAATAATGGAAACGGGAGCTGTGATGGAAACGGAAAGCAGGACAAAATGGTGGGAACTTGGGGAGACGGTCAGCGGGGCAGTGACTCAGCGTCTACACACAGGGCTCATACCACATGGAGGCGGGCGAGCACCGAGCGTCACTAAGATCCTAACGGTACCGGTACTAGCGGCAATGCGCAGTGCCGAGTGATCATTAAGCTTCCGGGAAGCAATGATCACTCGCCAATACCTGGTATCGAGAACTGGTATCGGTACTGGTACCGCGAAGCATCATGATCACTTGGGTTCCGGGAAGCTTAATGATCACTCGGCACTGCGCATTGCCGCTAGTACCGGTACCGTTTGGATCTTAGTGACGCTCGGCGCTCGCCCGCCCGCCTCCATGTGGTATCACGCGGTATGGGCCTGTGTGTAGACGCTGAGTCACTGCCCCGTTGACCGTCTCCCCAAGTTCCCACCATTTTGTCCTGCTTTCCGTTTCCATCACAGCTCCCGTTTCCATTATTTTATTATTTTATTTATTTATTGGAGTTACTGGATAATTCTTCATGTCCGATTCTTTTTCTTTTTTAGGTTGCTAATAATATTTTTATTGTTATTAGACTATGATCGAGTACATCCATAATAACTATACATGCTATTTTTTTTTCTTCGAAAAAATAAATATTCACTTCATTCAGAGAGAGAGAGAGAGAGAGAGAGAGATTTACATAGATTTACATAGAAAATTAGACCACACAGACCCCATGGTACAGACTAGGTGGTCTGTCCTTAAACCTAAGTGATTTTACATTAATCAGAAGGCTCCTAAACGTTGCATTTCTACTCTAGTTGATATTAAGTTGAAGGAAGAGAGAGTTTTCTTTACAGGAAATTTGTTTGGGAATTTCATCAGAAGTCATTAAGAAAAAAAAACTCCTTTGGGTACCGGTACCGGCACCGGTACTAACGGTACTTGAGTTTTCGGTACCGGTACTACCGGTACTCAAATTAACGGTACTTGCCCATCCCTAGCGGTCGCTCGCCAAGACGCCAACGTTTTTTCACACCCTCCCGCTCTCTCGCTGCCATCTCGCTTCCCGAAGCAGCGTCGCTGCCATACGCACGATGTACAAAATCACTCTCATATACGCTCGCATACACCGCGACCCCTTGCGTTTGACAAAGGTATGCGAGCGCATACTGCGATGGTCTCTCGCTTAATCGTGCGATTTGGCCAATATCGCAGACTTTCTGCGAACTTTTTGAACATTTCAAAATGTTCGCGCGACGGGCCGGCACCCGCAAGTCGTGCGAACTTTACCGCGCGACTATTGTGACTACTCGCAGGGACGTCGCTACGATGTCGAGCGAATATGCCGATTTCGAAAATTTTCAAAATCGCCAACCGTCGCAGAGCGAAATCGCGGATGTGTGATCCCAGCATTACATACTTCACGGGCGATTACCTGTTCCGGCCGTCTGGCGGGGAGACCAAACACTAGCTGATGTGGTGACTGTCCCGTCGAGGCGTTCCTTGCAGTATTGCGGCTGAACTGCAAATGGGACACCATTTCAGGCCAGTGGTCGATGTTGTTCGTACACAGGCACCGAAGGTTGTCCACCAACTGGTTCTGCCTTTCCACCTGGGCCTGACTGCGGGGTTGATAGGGTGAGCGAAGCCGCTGCTGGATACCCGCTTCACGACAAACTGCATGGAACATCTCGAAGGTAAAATGCGTACCTCTGTCAGAGGATAGAGTGCGCGGTAGCCCGAACATGCAAACCCATCTGTCGAGAAGAGTCATCGACGCCGTATCCGATGTGGCATCAAGGATTGGCACCATCACTATGTATCGTGTGAGGATGTCTTGCATGTGTAAAGCTGGCGTCACATTAGACCCAAATTTGGCGAGCACGAACTTTAGCTGGTAGCTTTTGCTCGCGAGCAAATCACTGTTGTCGTCACACTGACAAGCGACGAGCGGTGAGCGGCGAGCAACATTGTAAACAAAGCCTCAGCCTTGGCGCCTACTACATCTACGCTTCGCATTACGGCTAAGTGTGCTGCTATGACGGGACTACTTGCCGTTATTCAAAGAGCGCAGAAGAAAAGACGAGTCTGGGTTCGGTCATGGCTGAAGAGAAGGGAGAACCATGGTGTAAACAACAATCCATCTAACTTTCTTCAGCGTAGACTTACAGAAATGTGGATGGCTATGGTCCCACAACTCAGGATGGTCCCTGACTCTAAATATTAAAGAATGCATAATACCGGAGGACCAATGAACTCTAGAACTAGGAGTGAAGGTGGGCATGGCGAGTGTTTACTTCAGCTGGGCGGTCTTGGTCTTGGTCAGGGATCCAGAAATCAAAATAAAAACCAACACTACTTTTCACAATATTATAAAATATTACAGACACCATCAAACCTGAAACGAGTATGTGAATAAGTTCTGTAATATCATGGGTATACGGATCCAATACACTAGGCAATATATATTATTCACATATCGGTGCACCAAAGAGCTCATTTGACTGCCTGCTCGCGGCTCGCCAAGCTGCTCCCCGTCTAAGCGGCGAGCTACACGCAGGAGCAAAAGCTTGGGAGCGAGCCATATCGCGAGCAAAAGCTGCCAGCAAAAGCTCGTGCTCGCCAGATTTGGTCCAGTGTGACGCCGGCTTAACACGTACCGGAACTTGTGTTTGCCTGAGGTCGGGAAAGGACCCACGAAATCAATATGCACGGTTTCATCCATGCAATCAGGTGTTAACGTACCTTGAAGTGGTGCCTTACCCGGCGTCTTCGTCCTCTTATTGGTCCCACATGCTTCACACTTACTAATGTGGGCGTCGTGTTTTCACCTCAGAGAACTAGACGTCCCTGCCCTGCATAGTCTCAGGTCTCCCTTGGACAAGGTGTAATACCTGATCTGTCTCCCGTGCCAGGGTCACGGTGAAGCCTCTGGGCAGCAGCAGTGGTGGATTGGACTGCAGGCAGAGGATCTCTTTACGAGACAATGGCTGGAATTCCGGGGTCCTAGTCAGCTGGACCGTGCCTAATTATTTAGGCCTGCGGTGTATAGGAGTGTGGCGACCTCTACACTAAAAAGTCTACCTGGGAACCAGTAGTCGGCGTGAGCTCCCCGTCCCTCCCCTCTATCGACGGTACTCCCATCCCTATTCTGCATAACAGCTGGTTCTTGTTTTCTCCTGAAAGATATGTCTTCCGTGCGCCATTTGAGGTTGTACTATCACCTCGACTCGTATCTGTGTAATTTGTGAGTGAAACTAAAAAGAACACTGATGAATTTTGACACTCCGCAGGAA